>NC_068437.1:43233783-43373783 GCF_023373465.1 Oncorhynchus keta | reverse complement strand
TTTTCTTCTTTTTCACTTTCACTTACTTAGCTAGCTTCTGCATAAGCTACAGCTAGCTAGCACCGCAGTGCATAAAATGTGCTGAGTAGTTGACACAAAGAAAGAGAAAGGCAATAGTTGTACAAATGAGAGAGAGAGTTGGCTATATTTAATTTTCTTCTTTTTCACTTTCACTTACTTAGCTAGCTTCTGCAGCTAGCTAATTTAGCCCACTCAAACAATCGGCTCAAACTGAGAGGAATGCTATTTATGTTAGCTAGCTGGATGAGGCTATCCAACACTGGAACTCTTCCAAGTCAAGGCAATTTATATAATGAATTGCCACCGGTGCGCCGGTGTAACAGCTAAACGGCTTGCTTTACGCTGTAATGCATGATTGTAGCGGGTTCACTAGTGTATTAGTTCCATTAGCTATGTTGACTATGCCGTGTCTTATGCAAACGTCTAGCAACGCAAAGGTTTCAAGTTTGATTCTCATCATAGACAATTTTAGCTAATTAGAAACTTTTCAACTACAGGACTTACTCATTTTTTATCTACTTTACAGCTACTTAGCAAGTTAGCTAACCGTAACCCTTTTAACTAACCCCTCCCTTCCCTTAACCCTAACCTTAACCCTTCAACCTAACTCCTAAACTTAACCCTAACGCTAACTCCTAGCCTACCTAACGTTAGCCAGCTAGCTAGAATTAATAACATATAATACCTTTCGCAAAATCATATCATCTAGTACGTTTTGCAACTTCGCAACATGTTGTACCTTCCCAATCTTAAACGGCACTGCCCGCCACTGCTTAAAGGTAATAAACAAACGTTTAGTGTTAATTCTACTAAGCTGACATATGGAATTGTTTTAAGATGGTTATACCAAGGATCATTTAGCTATTTGATTTAGAATATAAGGGTCCCTTTAGGTATGAAAAAAAGGTGCAGAAGGAAAGCCTGGTCTAAGGACAACGCATAACCAACCTGGCAGTGAGTGTTGAAAGTGAACAGTGTCCTCCTCTGACTCCCCGTCCAGCAGGTCTGAGTAAAGAGTCAGATTGTCTGTGATCAGCTAGCATGACAGAACAGCCAAATGTATATAAAGTATTGAAGGATTTATCCTAGCATGCAACAGTTATGAAATGTAAAATATTGTTAACGCATGATATGTTATAGAAAGTTTCATGATAACCTGATATGTGGGCTTCTTATGGTGAGTAATATGAATGTGTGGTTTATGTGTGTCGGTGTCACACTCACCGATCTTACTGATGAATGACACGGTGGCGTGGAAGCCTCGGTAGGTGACTGTGCTATCAGAGGTGAACTGGAGGACCATCACGTTGTCATAGCTCAGGACGGGGGGAGGCACATTCCTACCACACAGCACCGCTTACACAAGGACACAAACATTACCCTACTTGGTGTGTGTGTGTGTGTGTGTGTGTGTGTGTGTGTGTGTGTGTGTGTGTGTGTGTGTGTGTGTGTGTGTGTGTGTGTGTGTGTGTGTGTGTGTGTGTGTGTGTGTGTGTGTGTGTGTGTGTGTGTGTGTGTGTGTGTGTGTGTGTGTGTGTGTGTGTGTGTGTGTGTGTGTGTGTGTGTGTGTGTGTGTGTGTGTGTGTGTGTGTGTGTGTGTGTGTGTGTGTGTGTGTGTGTGTGTGTGTGTGTGTGTGTGTGTGTGTGTGTGTGTGTGTGTGTGTGTGTGTGTGTGTGTGTGTGTGTGTGTGTGTGTGTGTGTGTGTGTGTGTGTGTGTGTGTGTGTGTGTGTGTGTGTGTGTGTGTGTGTGTGTGTGTGTGTGTGTGTGTGTGTGTGTGTGTGTGTGTGTGTGTGTGTGTGTGTGTGTGTGTGTGTGTGTGTGTGTGTGTGTGTGTGTGTGTGTGTGTGTGTGTGTGTGTGTGTGGTGTGTGTGTGTGTGTGTGTGTGTGTGTGTGTGTGTGTGTGTGTGTGTGTGTGTGTGTGTGTGTGTGTGTGTGTGTGTGTGTGTGTGTGTGTGTGTGTGAGTGCCATACAAGTCAAATCCATTTGGATAGGTTTGGTTGACTATTGATCTTAGGGACAGATTCTGTACCTATCTCCTCTTTTGTATCCACATCTCCAAGAACAGTCAGCGAGTCATATTTGCAGTCATCCGATTGCTCCAGTTCAAAGTCATCAAAGTCAAGCTGCAAGACAAAAGACAATCAAATAAAAAATGAAAAAATGAAGGAAACAGCATCCTTCACTCATCTTAATTTCAACAAAAAATGTGGCAAGTGCATTTACAGTGTTGCAGTCTGTTATTATTGTTATTGTTTAATCAAGGTGAGTATCACATTCTTTCCAGTACATGTAAACTGATCCCATCCACACCAGAGACTGAACGAACTATCACTGTGTAGGCAGAGTGCCAACATGAATGTATTCATGATTCCACTGGGAGAGATCAGTCTCTGGGGTATCCCTTCAGTCACATCGGCCTTGCTACATGAGAGGACACAATTATATATATATATATATATATTTTTTTTTTTAACCTTTATTTAACTAGGCAAGTCAGTTTAAGAACAAATTCTTATTTTCAATGACGGCCAAGGAACAGTGGGTTAACTGCCTTGTTCAGTGGCAGATCTTTACCTTGTCAGCTCGGGGATTCGATCTTGCAACCTTTCGGTTACTAGTTCAATGCTCTAATCACTAAGCTACCTGCCACCCTAGGACAGGACAGTACACAAACTATTACAACCCTTACTGCATAAGAAGTACAGGTCAACATGTGTCACCTTGACAACGTGACCCTTGGGGGCGTAGATGACCCAGTGGCAGACAGAGTCGTTGCTGTAGGATTGTGGGTAGTTGAGACTGTGTACGGCCCTCTGATCCTGGACCAGAGCCACGGTGCCACATCCCGACGCTGCACAAACACAAAGGACACATTATCAGCCACAAGCCCTGCCCT
The DNA here is from genome assembly GCF_023373465.1 of Oncorhynchus keta. Taxonomy (NCBI): domain Eukaryota; kingdom Metazoa; phylum Chordata; class Actinopteri; order Salmoniformes; family Salmonidae; genus Oncorhynchus; species Oncorhynchus keta. The sequence continues at coordinate 43,370,862 of NC_068437.1, read as the reverse complement.
CTCTGTGGCTCCATACTCACACTGTCACACACTTAACCCTTGACAATACATGTGCATCAGTGCAACACAAACACTGTCCGCCAGGCATCTTGGCTCCTATCGCTGACCCACGTGGTGGTGTAGTTACAGTGCAGGAGTGTGTGTTTTCATCACAGAACCTCTGCACCTCATTACCAGGTCATGGCACTGCCTTGTGCCTTCCTGGCTGCTATGTAACTATGGGAGAGTCAGCCCCATGAGCATGAATGTGTGTGTGTTTTTGTGTGCGTGATAGCGTGTGTGTGTGCATGAGTGTGTGTGTGGGTGTGCGTGCGAGTGAAAGTGCATATGCCTGTGTGTGTCTGACTAGCAGCAGTTGGAGGGTGTGAGGCTCACAGGGTGGAGGGCTGTACTGGGATTGAAAGAGAGAGTAGGGAGCCTCTATCATTTGTCAGGAACTCAGAGCAACTAGACACATCCTGTCAGCAGACAGGGTGATGAAACATCAGACCCAGCACACAGCTCTGCCCTGAAGGACCCTGCATAAAAACAACGTATTCTATCATCAAGTCACAAATGCAATACACAGCTATTTGTAGTACAGACAGAGAACATGATAATTATTTAACAAAAAACAAATGCTGTGAGGATCCATCCGTTAGTGTCAGACTATGTCTTTATAATCGCAATGCACACACAGTAATGATGACATACTACTCCCTAAACCAGTTTAACCTGAGTTCTGAGTTGTTCTATTCCTGAGCTGGGGGGGTTAGGCTTGGTGAGCCAAGGAAGCGTGGGTTGACGTAACGGTTACTCACCAGGCACAGAATTTCCCTCGACACCTCGGAATCTAACAACAAATCCGCTTCCTGTTCCACTGACATCAGACACAAATTGGAGAGAAGCACTGTGGGAGTCGATGAGCACTGGGGGCGGGGGGGTGCTGCCACAGAACCTCCCTAAGAGACAGCCAATGGGAGATCACAAAGTCAAACCCCCCCCTTCGACTGGTGGGAAAGAGAAAACTAGGGAGACATACAGTACCAGTCAAAGGTTTGGACACACCTACTCAATCAAGGCTTTTCTTTATTTTTTGCTATTTTCTACATTGTAAAATAATAGTGAAGACATCAAAACTATTAAATAACACATATAGAATCATGAAATAACCAAAAAAGTATTAAACAAATGAAAATATTTTATATATTTTTTTATATATATATTTTATATTTGAGATTCTTCAAAGTAGCCACCCTTTGCCTTGATGACACACCTCCAGGCTTTCTAAGGAGAGTGATGGAGTGCTGCATCAGACGATCTGGTGACCTCCACAATCACCCGACCTAAAACCAATTGAGATCGTTTGGGATAAGTTAGACCGCAGAGTGATGGAAAAGCAGCCAACAAGTGCTCAGCATATATGGGAGCTCCTTCAAGATTGCTGGGAAAGTATTCCAGGTGAAGCTGGTTGAGAGAATGCCAAGAGTGTGCAAAGCTGTAATCAAGGCAAAGGGTTGCTACTTTGAAGAATCTAAAATCTAAAATATATTTAGATTTGTTTTACACTTCTTTGGTTACTATATGATTCCATATGTGTTATTTGATCTTTTTGATGTCTTCACTATTACTCTACAATGTAGAAAATAGTAAAAATAAAGAAAAAGCCTTGAATGAGTAGGTGTGTCCAAACTTTTGACTGGTATTGTACAGCAACCTTATCTCTCACCAATAGGCCTCCCTGAGTCTGCACCCACAGATACCATGAGTTGGTCACTGTGACAGAGGGTGTCATTCTCCATGTCGATTTCCAAGAATTCCAGCAGAATACTGCTCCCTATAGGAACGCTAATGGACCAGGAACATATCCTACGAGAGAGAGAGAAAGATGTTTACTGTAATGTAATTTAAGCTTTCAACCGATATAAAATATTTGTAGATACATAAATGTTTAAAATCCATAATTGTTATGATTATTTATTTGAATTGCGTGCTCTCCAGATTCACCAGAAGTTGTCCCACTAGCGGGACGCTTAGCCTTAATGGCCTGCATCAAAGTCAGATTAGGATATAAAGTTGAAGGACTAAATTTACATACACTTAGATTGGAGTCATTAAAACTAATTTTTCAACCACTCCACCAATGTCTTGTTAACAAACTATAGTTTTGGCAAGTCGGTTAGGATATCTACTTTGTGCATGACACAAGTCATTTTTCCAACAATTTTTTACAGACAGATTATTTCACTTATAATTCACGATATCACAATTCCAGTGGGTCAGATGTTTACATACACTAAGTTGACTGTGCCTTTAAACAGCTTGGAAAATTCCAGAGAATTATGCAATGGCTTTAGAAGCTTCCCATAGTCTAATTGACATAATTTGAGTCAATTGGAGGTGTACCTGTGGAGGTGTACCTCAGTGCCTCTTTGCTTGACATCATGGGAAAATCAAAAGAAATCAGCCAAGACCCCAGAAAAAAAATTGTAGCCCTCCACAAATTTTGGTTCATCCTTGGGAGCAATCTGAAAAGGCCTGAAGGTATCACGTTCATCTGTACAAACAATAGTACGCAAGTATTTTCACCATGGAACCACGCAGTCATCATACAGCTCAGGAAGGAGACACGTTCTGTCTCCTAGAGATGAACGTACTTTGGTGCAAAAAGTGCAAATCAATTCCAGAACAACAGCAAAGGACCTTGTGAAGATGCTGGAGAAAACAGGTACAAAAGTATCTATATCCACAGTAAAACGAGTCCTATATCAAAATAACTTGAAAGGCCACTCAGCAAGGAAGAAGCCACTGCTCCAAAACCACCATAAAAAAGCCAGACTATGGTTTGCAACTGCACATGGGGACAAAGATCGTACTTTTTGGAGAAATGTCCTCTGGTCTGATGAAACAAAAATAGAACTGTTTGCCCATAATGACCATCGTTATGTTTGGAGGAAAAAAAGGGATGCTTGCAAGCCGAAGAACACCATCCCAACCGTGAAGCACAAGGGTGGCAGCATCATGTTGTGGGGGTGCTTTGCTGCAAGAGGGACTGGTGCACTTCACAAAATACATGGCATCATAAAGCAGGAAAATTAAGTGGATATATTGAAGCAACATCAGTCAGGAAGTTAAAGCTTGGTCGCAAATCGGTCTTCCAAATGGACATTAACCCCAAGCATACTTCTAAAGTTGTAGCAAAATGGCTTAAGGACAACAAAGTCAAGGTATTGGAGTGGCCATCACAAAGCCCTGACCTCAATCCCATAGAAAATTTGTGGACAGAACTGAAAAAGTGTGTGCGAGCAAGAAGACCGTACAAACCTGACTCAGTTACACCAGCTCTGTCAGGAGGAATGGGCCGAGATTCACCCAACTTATTGTGGGAAGCTTGTGGAAGACTACCCAAAATGTTTGACCCAAGTTAAACAATGCAAAGGCAATGCTACCAAATACTAATTGAGTGTATGTAAACTTCTGACCCACTGGGAATGTGATGAAAGAAATAAAAACTGAAAATTGTTCTCTTTACTATTATTTTGGCATTTCACATTCTTAAAATAAAGTGGTGATCCTAACTGACCTAAAACAGGGAATTTTTACTCAGATTACATTTCAGGAATTGTGAAAAACTTAGTTTAAATATATTTGGCTAAGGTGTATGTAAACTTCCGAATTCAACTGTAAGCCAAGGACTAGATAAAGTGTATTTTTACTACTACTTTTTGCTACTACTTTCACCACTTTTAGTCTTGAAAGCTTTGGATGTTTACTACACTGTGGATCCTTAAAGATCTGGGGTGTGAACGATGCTGAATGGGTGTAGACAAAGAAGGGCTCTTCAGTAAATGTACCAAAATATTCACGGGCCATTTTCTTAAAAGTGGGGTTATAAGTTTATCAACTTTCAAAGCAGAATTACTTCCCCATTGTTCCTCAACTGCAGTGTATGATATAACATGTTATAGCTCTGAGTCAACTCTTTAATCTAATGTAAAAAACGTCATTTCGAAAATTGGTCTACTCACAAAATTGTCTGTGGCGTCCGAACGGTTTGGCCTACAAACTATTTTTAGCCCCCTATGGAAGGATGACACTCATGAACACAATGGTTTTGTTAGTTTTTCTCTACGTCCCCCTGAAGTTGGTTTATCCAATCTGTCAACTTCTGTCTGTAGCATCAGAACAGTTTGGGCTACATGTGACCCCTCTGATGTACAACAAGCACATGTCAGTTATTTTGCTAAGATGCCCCCAGGCCTCAGAAGACTCGTCTGAAGGTCCCCTGGTACCAGTCCAGAAAATTAATGGAAGATATATATGTAGATAGTTTAGTTCCCGAAAATAAGGGGTTAAATACATGTAAAAAAACCAAAAACAATAAATGTTTCCTGATCTTTCTTACATCTCTCAGATATAGGGTAGACACTTCGGAACAAAATTCCTTTAGATCTATTTTTGTTGTTCCATGTAGTGAATCTGTTATTTAATGCGTTCATATGGGCTAATGGCAGTAACATGCTGACCACACCGCTCGCGTCGTGTGCGCGAGCGTTGCATAATAAATGTACAAATACATGTTATTCAATCATTGCACCCACACTGCTCGCGCGCACCAACGAGCGTCTGCATTGCCAAGCGCTAAAATAGAAGTCAGTTCTATTTGTGATGCTGAACACCGTGCAAGTTCTGCCTCTCCCATCTCCTCATTGGTTTATAGAAACATATACCCATGTGCCATCTCCTCATTGGTTATTGAAAGATGAACTGAGGTCAGTCGGTCAGTTATGGTAATACACCTTATTATGAAAGTTAGATGCCAATCGCCATATAAAGTCCAAAGAAGAAAAGGCCTGGAAGGAGGAGAGATGACTAGAAACGATTCGGTTGACTGTTTTATGTGTGGATTAATTGTTGGAGTAGAGGACCTTGTGTATTTCAGGTAAAATAACAACTCAACGTTTATATCCCAGGACAAGTTAGCTAGCAACAGCAAGCTCGCTAAATAGGACAAATTAGCTAGCAACTGCAAGCTAGCTAGCTAAATTACCATAAATGTTTAATGCTTTTCGACCTGTCCCCAAATGTAAGTCGCTTTGGATAAAAGCGTCTGCTAAATGGCATATATTATTATTATTATTAATATAATTGGTACAGAGATTGTTTTGATATTTCAACCTGCGTATCGTGATCCTGTTTGGTGTGGGGGGACAAAATCAATTTGCGCACGATGGCGGATGCGGGCGCACCTCTGTTTTGGGCATGGAGTAAGGCCAAATACCTTTTCATCAAATAATTTTGTATTAAATGTGTTGATACTTCAAGGGAATGCCTTGGTTTAGACAGGGCTTAGACTCTTATGGATTAAAGTTCTGTGAACAATTGGAGAACATGACTTTAAATAGAACCACGAGGAAACCTGAAGAAATTTGGTTGTTGGAGTACTGAAATTCCCGCAGAAGAACATTGTTTCTTAAAGTTCTCAGAACTATTTGAGAACATTCCCAATGTCAAACCATTCTGAGAACTTTCCTAGAACATTACAAAAAAACGACATTAAATGTAACCATGTTTGAACTTTTAGGAAGCATTCTGTTAATGTAATTAAAGGGATACTTCGGGATAATGTCAATGATGCCCTTTATCTACTTCCCCAAAGTCAGATGAATTTTAAGTCTCTGTGTCCAGTATGAAGGAAGTTAGAGGTAGATTTGCGAGCCAATGCTAACTAGCATTGCTAGTAGATAACCATACACTTCCAGTCATTGCGCTAACACTCGTTAGCAATTGCATTACACTAGTGGTAGTTAGCAACTTCCTTCAATCTGCACGCAGAGACATAAAAATGGTATCCACACGTTCCTGACTCTAAGGAAGTAGATTAAGGGCCTCGTTGCCAAAATCCTGAAGTATCCCTTTAAATAGCAGGACAATTTTGTCAAGTTCCTACAAATGTGCTGAGAATGTTCCAAAGCCAAGAAACTATGCTTCAACATTTCCAAAAGTTGTGGGAAGGTTGTCTGCAAAATAACCATAGGAAACCCCCTCTCACCAAGCTCTAAGAAACATATGGTTGTTAGAATGTTCTGTGCCAGCCGGGGAGTGGTGAGGGAAAATTGGTCGGAAAATAAATAGTCCTAAAAGCATACTTAATTCAAGGGCATTCAATGAGCGCATTCAGTTCAGCACAGCTCTCCCTCACTCCCCGTCTGCAACGGGCCTGTGCACTGACACTGGATTACACCCACTCATTGTTGTTGTAGAGATGGCCTGAGAGGCTTGGGTTTCTGATGAGACCCTCACTACCGCTCACAAGCCCATCCCTCACACTGCACAGTCCTGCAGCACAGTACACACACACACACACACACCATCAAATACACTGTCCAAAGAGTGCGATAACATCATACAGTAAAAGGTTAATTGTACAAATTGCATAAATGAGCTATTGTGTAAAAATGTAAGTAGCTATTTAGATGACAAAGAGGACATGGTCGCAGTTCCAAAGTAAATGCATTGTGGAATTGATATACACGAAGAAGAAATACAACTTACTTGAGTTGGGCCTTTGGTTTGGGTTAGCATCTGCTGTTGAAGCAAACACAACAACACAATCATTTGTTAGACCATCTGTTATACAATCTGTTATACATATCCAAAATTGATTAAAAAGTGTTAGATAACCTTCTCTGAGTTTCATCTTGATCCAGGGCAGGAGCATCTTGACGTCAGTGAATACCCCCGGGGATCCTCTCTTGGCCGACGACTTGGCCTTGTTGTTGATCCAGCTACGGCCACAACCTTTCCCCCAGGAGGTGACCCCTACCACGACCCAGTGGCCGTCCTCCCTGGGGCAGATCAGAGGACCCCCAGAGTCCCCCTGGAGATGGGAGAACACAACATTATCTGATACGGGACCTCTCAAAGGAATGATGAGAAGTCTATGGACAGATATAACCCCATTTGTTCAGAGATCCTCCACCAGAAACTGGACAGAGATCACTGAATCATAATAACACTGTGTTATAGATTTTAAGATCAGTCAGACAGCACTGTGATGTAGTCTACTGTACCTGGCAGGCGTCCTTTCCTCCTCTCTCTGGTCCAGCACACAGCACAGTGAGGGCCTGCTGTGTGGGTCTCAGGGTCTGGAGAACATACTTGCACTTCGCTGGCTCCACCAACTCCAGCTGCACCTCTCTTAGAATGGCAGGTAGAAGACCGCCTGAATGTGAATACAGTGGGTTTCCATTAGCCTGATCCCAGATCTGTTTGTGCTGTCTTGCCAATTCCTTATGGTCAAACCATGGTCATAAGACAGCACAAACAGATATGGGATCAGGCTAGGTCTCCATCATCAAAACATCAAACATATACAGGTGAAGAGTAAAGTATCCATGTTGATGTGTTAGTTTGAAGTTAATGTCAACCTGAAGGTAAAGTTCATCTGGGCCTTACGTTCTTTGGTCCGTCCCCATCCACTCACAAGGCAGCTGGTCCTGGGTGGGAAGTTCTCACTGGGCAGAGGCAGGCATATGGGTTGAACACAGGGACCTGCAGAGGATGTTAGCACAGATATTTTAGAAAATATTTCCTACAGTGACAAGAATAATGTCTGGCCAAACTCCGTCAATGACATAGACATCATAATGTCCATAAAGGGTGGGTTATACATTGGGGCAAAAAAGTATTTAGTCAGCCACCAATTGTGCAAGTTCTCCCACTTAAAAAGATGAGAGGCCTGTCATTTTCATCATAGGTACACTTAAACTATGACAGACAAAATGAGAAAAAAAATCCAGAAAATCACATTGTAAGATTTTTTATGAATTTATTTGCAAATTATGGTGGCAAATAAGTATTTGGTCACCTCCAAACAAGCAAGATTTCTGGCTCTCAGAGACCTGTAACTTCTTCTTTAAGAGGCTCCACTGTCCTCCACTCGTTACCTGTATTAATGGCACCTGTTTGAACTTGTTATCAGTATAAAAGACACCTGTCCACAACCTCAAACAGTCATACTCCAAACTCCACTATGGCCAAGACCAAAGAGCTGTCAAAGGACACCAGAAACAAAAGACCTGCACTAGGCTGGCAAGACTGAATCTGCAGTAGGTAAGCAGCTTGGTTTGAAGAAATCAACTGTGAGAGCAATTATTAGGAAATGGAAGACATACAAGACCACTGATAATCTCCCTCGATCTGGGGCTCCACGCAAGATCTCACCCCGTGGGGTCAAAATGATCACAAGAACGGTGAGCAAAAATCAAAGTAACAAAGCCTACCATCAGTAACCAATACGCCGCCAGGGACTCAAATCCTGCAGTGCCAGACGTGTCCCCCTGCCAGGACGACTGATCCATGTAAAGGAAAGAATGAATGGGGCCATGTATCGTGAGATTTTGAGTGAAAACCTCCTTCCATCAGCAAGGGCATTGAAGATGAAACGTGGCTGGGTCTTTAAGCATGACAATGATCCCAAACACACCGCCCGGGCAACGAAGGAGTGGCTTCGTAAGAAGCATTTCAAGGTCCTGGAGTGGCCTAGCCAGTCTCCAGATCTCAACGCCATAGAAAATCTTTAGAGGGAGTTGAAAGTCCGTGTTGCCCAGCAACAGCCCCAAAACATCATTGCTCTAGAGGAGATCTGCATGGAGGAATGGGCCAAAATACCAGCAACAGTGTGTGAAAACCTTGTGAAAATGTTTGACCTCTGTCATTGCCAACAAAGGGTATATAACAAAGTATTGAGTTAACTTTTGTTATTGACCAAATACTTATTTTCCACCATAATTAGAAAATAAATTCATAAAAAATCCTACAATGTGATTTTCTGGAATTTTTTTTCTCATTTTGTCTGTCATAGTTGAAGTGTACCTATGATGAAAATTACAGGCCTCTCTCATCTTTTTAAGTGGGAGAACTTGCACAATTGGTGGCTGACTAAATACTTTTTTGCCCCACTGTATCAACCGCCCGTCACTATAACAGAGAGAAAACCTGCCCAATCGGATATGTCCATTGATTTCCAGCAGAGCTATGTCATAGCTCATAGGAGAGGCGTGCTGGTACTGTTCGTGAATTTTGATGGTGTTCACAGTGAAGGTCTGTTCTTCTTCATCAGGAACCCTTTGGTCGTACTCCCCAATCACAACACTAACGTTCCTCAGAAAGTTTCTATGGAAGAAAAAAGGAGGAGACATTAGGGGCATGCTGTTTTGCACCAAATGGAAGAAGTCGGACTGAAACGGGGAGGGACTACCTGGACTTGAGATGGGATGGAACTTACGTAGAGACGACAGAGAAGCAGTGGGCAGCAGTCAGGATCCAGCGCTCCGTCAGGACAGCCCCTCCACAGAAATGAAAACCCCTGGACCTCAGTGAAACCTTCAAATCATCCCAAATTCCATGTCATTGTGATGTCTTTAAGCCTGTATTTGCGTGGCCTGTGTGGTCCAGCGGTTACAGAATCTGGCCCTCTGACTCACCCTCCCCTATCTTTTATATTGAGCTATCTCTTCAATAAAGCTAGAAAAAACGCCTGTATTTGTGTTATCCTCATTGCCATATTTCTCAAAAGGGGGTGTCACATGTACAGTAAAAGGAAGTCACTTGCCAACCAGGGGTGGGATCCATATCTTGCCTCCAACCCTCCAACGATTCTCAAAGAGCGGTCAAGGAGGTTCCTGATCTGTGGAAGACCGCACTTTGGACCTGTAGGTGGAAAAAAAGCTTGGGCTTGTTCAACAAAATACACTACATGACCAAAAGTATGTGAACACCTGCTCGTCGAACATCTCATTCCAAAATCATGGGCATTAATATGGAGCTGGTTCACCCTTTGCTGCTATAACAGCCTCCACTCATCTAGGAATGCTTTCCACAAGATGTTGGAACATTGCTGCGGTGACTTGCTTCCATTCACCCAAAAGACCATTAGTGAAGTTAGGCACTGATGTTGGGTGAGTAGGCCTGGCTCGCAGTCAGCATTCCAATTCATCCCAAAGGTGTTCAATGGGGTTGAGGTCAGGGCTCTGTGCAGGCCAGTCAAGTTCTTCTACACCGGTCTCGACAAAGCATTTCTGTATGGACCTTGCTTTGTGCACGGGGGCATTGTCATGCTGAAACGGGAAATGTCCTTCCCGAAAACTTTTGCCACAAATTTGGAAACACAGAATCATCTAGAATGTCATTGTATGCTTTTAGGGTTAAGATTTCGATTCACTGGAACTAAGGGGCCTAGCCCGAACCATGAACAACATCCCCAGACCATTATTCCTTCTCCACCAAACTTTACAGGTGGGGCAGGTAGCGTTCTCCTGACATCCGCCAGACCCAGATCTGACAGATGGTGAAGATTGACAGATGTTGAAGCATGATTCATCACTCCAGAGAACACGTTTCCACCGCTCCAATGGCGGCGAGCTTTACACCCCTCCAGTTGACGCTTGGCATTGCAAATGGTGATCTTAGGCTTCTGTGCGGCTGACCAGCAATGGAAACCCATTTCATTAAGCTCACGATGAACAGTTATTGTGCTGATGTTGCTTTCAGAGGCAGTTTGGAACTCGGTAGTAAGTGTTGCAACCGAGGACAGACGATTTCTACATGCTACGTGCTTCAGCACTCGCTGGTCCCATTCTGTGAACTTGTGTGGCCTACCACTTCACGGCTGAGCCGTTGTTACTCCTAGACGTTACCACTTCACAGTAACAGCACTTACAGTTGACCGGGTCAGCTCTAGCAGGGCATACATTTGTTGGCATCCTATGACGGTGCCATGTTAATAGTCACTGAGCTCTTCATTAAGGCCATTCTACTGCCAATGTTTGTCTATGGAGATTGAATGGCTATGTGCTGAATTTTATACACCTGTCAACAACGGGTGTGTCTGAAATAGCCCAATCCACTAATTTAAAGGGGTCTCTACATACATTTGTATATATAGTGTACAATTGGTCATTCAAATTTACACAATTCAATCAATGTATCTTTCAATCTGTGTACCCTGCTAACCTATTACTGGTATACATTTGATAACTTACCAGAGAGATCATCTGAAATTCCAGTGTTGATACAGTAACACAGACAGAGTAGAACCCCAGTGGTCTTCACCCGTGAACCTCCCATTCTGACTCCTGACTGGGGTCTTGCTGGCTAAGACAAGTGGGTTTATATGGTGGGGGGGGTAACTTGTGGGTAGGGTTACTTGTTAACCAGACTGCAGGCGTCTGTAAAGAACAGAGCTCGGCTAGAGTCATAGTGAGGAAGACAGGAGAGTAACACGTTAGACTCGCATACTGCCTCAGACAAGAGCGCTCAGGGTGACACCCCCTCAGAACATGACAACAACTATCTCTGGTGAACTGTCATTTGTGGTGGGAGACCAACACAGCCAGACATTTTATTTTTTCAACGGAGCACGCATTGAAACTGATCCATGGTATTGTAATCTGATAGTTTCCAACTATTCTGTCAGTGTCTTAAACCTAGGGCAGGATCAGTATAATAAAGGCAGTGGCACCACGCTGTCTATGACAAAACAACCCCATAAAATCAACCAGAGAGGAGGGCCAAGACATCCTTAAACCACCCTGGATAATGTGGAGAATCCTCAGAGATCCAGACTGTTAAAGGAACCGCAGACATGAGAGGAGTGGCTTAAGAAAAAAAGAAAAGAAAGAAAGAAAGAAAGAGAACAACGTTGATTACTACTACAGTGCTGTTTGGGTTGTTCATCGGATTTGTCCCACCATTCTTGATTTCTTGTCCTTTTTCTTTTTTTCCTTACATTTGAATTGTTTGACATTTTACTGCATTGTTAGCAGCTAGTAACATAAGCATTTCACTGCACCCGCTATAACACCTGCCAAACTGTGTACGTGACCAAATTTGATTTGATTTAAAGGCTGATTTTCATCTTATCAATCAATGGCCATGGAAACAGTTAGAGGAACAGGGCCACATTCAGTAGGTAGACTTTATCAAACATTGCAGACAGAAATGTAAGGAATAAGGCTGAAGTTATTTTATTCTACATGTCAGAGAGGCATGTTGTTCTACATAACATATTTCTATTTGTACATTGTTGTGCCTTGCTGAATGCGCTCCAGGCTAGTTTACTGCTGCCTGGGCATTCAGCTGAAGTACTGTGTGCGCTCCAGGCTAGTTTACTGCTGCCTGGGCATTCAGCTGACGTACTGTGTGCGGTCCAGGCTAGTTTACTGCTGCCTGGGCATTCAGCTGACGTACTGTGTGAGGTCCAGGCTAGTTTACTGCTGCCTGGGCATTCAGCTGAAGTACTGTGTGCGGTCCAGGCTAGTTTACTGCTGCCTGGGCATTCAGCTGACGTACTGTGTGCGCTCCAGGCTAGTTTACTGCTGCCTGGGCATTCAGCTGACGTACTGTGTGCGCTCCAGGCTAGTTTACTGCTGCCTGGGCATTCAGCTGACGTACTGTGTGCGCTCCAGGCTAGTTTACTGCTGCCTGGGCATTCAGCTGACGTACTGAATGCGCTCCAGGCTAGTTTACTGCTGCCTGGGCATTCAGCTGACGTACTGTGTGCGCTCCAGGCTAGTTTACTGCTGCCTGGGCATTCAGCTGAAGTACTGTGTGCGGTCCAGGCTAGTTTACTGCTGCCTGGGCATTCAGCTGACGTACTGTGTGCGCTCCAGGCTAGTTTACTGCTGCCTGGGCATTCAGCTGACGTACTGTGTGCGCTCCAGGCTAGTTTACTGCTGCCTGGGCATTCAGCTGACGTACTGTGTGCGCTCCAGGCTAGTTTACTGCTGCCTGGGCATTCAGCTGACGTACTGTGTGCGCTCCAGGCTAGTTTACTGCTGCCTGGGCATTCAGCTGAAGTACTGTGTGCGGTCCAGGCTAGTTTACTGCTGCCTGGGCATTCAGCTGACGTACTGTGTGCGCTCCAGGCTAGTTTACTGCTGCCTGGGCATTCAGCTGACGTACTGTGTGCGCTCCAGGGAAGCTGGGCTATCAACAAAGACATCTTCTCATGACGGTCAACTTGACCTTTAAAGCTGAGTTTATGAGACATGGCACAGGAAATGGGAACAATTCATTTGACTTCTTGAACTCTTCTGTCTTTTGGATGAATGAGAAATGAATCTTCTATGATGCTGAGGGGATAGAGAGGTCTTATGGTGGATCTTATGAATAATTTGAATCTAGAAGTTCTTAAGTTTGCTCAATGCCCTTTCAGCCACAAAATTTCAAGCATACCAAAACTAAGAACACATGGGACTTGCTTGGCCGGCAGGGATCTGGTACAGTTGAGGAAACATGGCATCAAAACAATACATTTCAAATCAGCATGATTTTCTGTTGATTTTCAGCATGTGTGTTCTGTTGAACACACATCAAGACTGACACATTATTCCACAAACATAGTTAAATCTGATGTGATGTAAATGGGGGTTTACTTACCAGGAGCATTGGAGTAGTCTGGTTGATAGTCAGGACACAAGTGAACATCAGTGACAACAACATCAGTCAGCTGTTGACTGTCATAGGACAAGCAACCTTTGGGAATGTGACAGAATGTCCTGTCCTTTATACAGACGATATTCATACAAACCCGATCTGAACAGCACAAGTGTATCTGCTCTGAACTAATATTGTAACATACTGTAGGCTACCCCTAGAAAGCACAACAGGGAAATCTATGCTGAAAGTGTGTGAGTGAGAGAGTGTATGTGTGTGTGTGTGAGAGTGTATGTGTGTGTGTGAGAGTGTATGTGTATGTGTGTGTGAGAGAGTGTATGTGTGTGTGTGAGAGTGTATGTGTGTGTGTGAGAGTGTATGTGTGTGTGTGAGAGTGTATGTGTGTGTGTGTGAGAGTGTATGTGTGTGTGTGAGAGTGTATGCGTGTGTGTATGTGTGTGTGTGTGAGAGTGTATGTGTGTGTGTGAGCGTGTATGTGTGTGTGTGAGAGTATATGCACGCACAAACACACTCTTTCAGCATAGATTTCCGAAACATTTCCATGTTGTTCATTCTAGGAAACATGCAGGAGTAGCCTACAGTATGTTACAATACTAGTTCAAAGCAGATGCAAATTATGAGGGCATCCCACTGTGCCCCTGAGTCTGACTCCCACTGGATCTGACTCCCACTGGTTCTGACTCCCACTGGGCACACTCAGTAGTGGCTCAGCCCTCAGCACAGACAACAGTTGCCAGGCTGCAGCTGCAGGTTGTTCCAGCACAGGATTTCCCATCTACCTGATGTGCATATTGATTCAGATAAATAAATGAATAACATGGATTAATTAAACAGTCATTACACTTCTTATCTCAAAATTGTCACAAATCTCACAATTGACTTGATGGCAACTAGCCTGGTGTTTCTCATTAAAGAATGAGTTTTAAAGTTTTATTATAATTCTAGCAACTGCGTGTGGCAGAAGATTGATTTTGTTGTGGAACTTCTCAGCAGTCTGCTAAGGTGAAAGTGTATCTTTTAGGGCGATTTCAACAAGGACATTTTCAGACTTCGCATCCTGTGTAAGTGTGCTCCACATATGAAGAAACACAGCCATATGCAATGTTCACACATTGTTAAGCCCTTTAGTGACATATTACAAGTTGCTATGCAGGAAATTGAATAAATAGGCAGGAAATAAGCTCTGCATTACCTGTAGCCCCCTTAACCGCAGCTCACTAGCTTACTGACTGGACGTCGCTTCCAACGCTGTAAGTACAGTATACTTTCTGGTATTTCTTTTGTAAATGATTTGTTTCTAGTCATCCTTCTGGGCATGGGAATACTACTCTGTACTTTTTCAAATGAGTGAATTTGTGTTGCTGGAACATAGGCCTACAGTAGAAATAAATATATGGACTGTGGTTTCACATATTTCGTTTATATTGATTTCTGTATTAAAAAAAGAAGACCATATTGATGGTTCTCCCCTTAATTTACGTGTCAGGTTATTCAACATTTATAAAGTGTGTTTTGTCTATTTTGATTTAATTTCTCTGATTGCAGAATGTGAAACATGGCCGTAGCAAAAGCAGGAAGTGTGTTCATGGCTTTTCTCTTCTCTGTGGGAGGTATGATAAATAATACCACTATATTTCTCCTTTTTATCAGTATCGTTGTGTGACCTACAGACAAATATCATAAAACAATCAGAATAAGATGCCTCTAAATGTTCTTCTAGTGTGCCCAGTGTCACCTACATCGTCATTCACTTTTCTCTGAGTAATGTTTATCTGTTGTTTCCAACCACACACACCACAGAAAATGTAGTGTCAACATCACATTTAAGGAATTAGGATGTTGTTGTGCTTATAGCATGTGCGTAGGGGTACTGTATACTACAAAGCAGGTTCAATGAGCAAGGCAGCTAACTTTGATAAACAACCATAAATAACAATGGATTTTCTGGTTCATTAATAAGAAAGATAAACTTAGATATGTGTTTTTGGTTGAGTCAATTAGACCAGGCCTAAGGAGAGTCGGACCAAAATGCAGCGTGTAGATTGCGATCCATGTTTAATGAACAAACGTAACACGAATCTAAATAAAAAACCTACAAAACAATAAACGTAATGAAAACCGAAACAGCCTAATACTGGTGCACATACACACAGAACAAGGAACAAAGACACTAAGGACAATCACCCACGACAAACTCAAAGAATATGGCTGCCTAAATATGGTTCCCAATCAGAGACAATGATAAACACCTGCCTCTGATTGAGAACCACTTCAGACAGCCATAGACTTAACCAGAACACCCCACTAGCTACAATCCCAATACATACACACCACATACACAAACCCATGCCACACCCTGGCCTGACCAAATAAATAAAGAGAAACACAAAATACTTCGACCAGGGCGTGACAGAAACCCCCCCCCCCCTAAGGTGCGGACTCCCGAACGCACCTCAAAACAATAGGGAGGGTCCGGGTGGGCGTCTGTCCATGGTGGCGGCTCCGGCGCGGGACGTGGACCCCACTCAATCAATGTCTTAGTCCCCTCTCCTCGCGTCCTTGGATAGTCCACCCTCGCCGCCGACCATGGCCTAGTAGTCCTCACCCAGAACCCCACTGGACTGAGGAGCAGATCGGGACTGAGGGGCAGTTCGGGAGTGAGAGGAAGCTCGGGAGTGAGAGGAAGCTCAGGAGTGAGAGGAAGCTCGGGAGTGAGAGGAAGCTCAGGAGTGAGAGGAAGCTCAGGCAGGTTGATGGATCTACCAGATCCTGGCTGGCTGGTGGTTTCGGCAGATCCTGGCTGACTGGCAGATCCTGGCTGACTGGCAGATCCTGGCTGACTGGCGGATCTGGCAGATCCTCGCGGATCCTGGCTGACTGGCGGATCCTGACCGACTGGCAGATCCTGGCCGACTGGCAGTTATGGCAGATCCCGGCTGACTGGCGGATCTGGAAGAGTCTGGTTGACTGGCAGATCTGGAAGAGTCTGGCTGACTGGCAGATCTAGAAGAGTCTGGCTGACTGACAGATCTGGGAGAGTCTGGCTAACTGGCAGATCTGGAAGAGTCTGGCTGACTGGCAGATCTGGAAAAGTCTGGCTGACTGGCAGATCTGGAAGAGTCTGGCTGACGGGCAGATCTGGAAGAGTCTGGCTGACTGGCAGATCTGGAAGAGTCTGGCTGACTGGCAGATCTAGAAGAGTCTGGCTGACTGACAGATCTGGAAGAGTCTGGCTGACTGGCAGATCTGGAAGAGTCTGGCTGACTGGCGGATCTGGAAGAGTCTGGTTGACTGGCGGATCTGGAAGAGTCTGGCTGACTGGCGGATCTGGAAGAGTCTGGTTGACTGGCAGATCTAGAAGAGTCTGGCTGACTGGCAGATCTAGAAGAGTCTGGCTGACTGGTGGATCTGGAAGAGTCTGGCTGACTGGCGGATCTGGAAGAGTCTGGTTGACTGGCGGATCTGGAAGAGTCTGGCTGACTGACAGATCTGGAAGAGTCTGGCTGACTGGCAGATCTGGAAGAGTCTGGCTGATTGGCGGATCTGGAAGAGTCTGGTTGACTGGCAGATCTGGAAGAGTCTGGCTGACTGGCGGATCTGGAAGAGTCTGGTTGACTGGCAGATCTAGAAGAGTCTGGCTGACTGACGGATCTGGAAGAGTCTGGCTGACTGGCGGATCTGGAAGAGTCTGGCTGACTGGCGGATCTGGAAGAGTCTGGTTGACTGGCGGATCTGGAAGAGTCTGGCTGACTGGCAGATCTGGAAGAGTCTGGCTGACTGGCAGATCTGGAAGAGTCTGGTTGACTGGCGGATCTGGAAGAGTCTGGTTGACTGGCGGATCTGGAAGAGTCTGGTTGACTGGCGGATCTGGAAGAGTCTGGCTGACTGGCAGATCTGGACGAGTCTGGCTGACTGGCAGATCTGGAAGAGTCTGGCTGACTGGCAGAGTCTGGCTGACTGGCAGATCTGGAAGAGTCTGGTTGACTGGCGGATCTGGAAGAGTCTGGCTGACTGGCGGCTCTGGCTGCTCCATGTAGGCTGACAGCTCTGGCCGCTTCTTACAGACTGACAGCTCTGGCGGCTCCGTGCAGACTGGCAGCTCCTTGCAGACTGGCAGCTCCTTGCAGACTGGCAGCTCCTTGCAGACTGACAGCTCCTTGCAGACTGACAGCTCCTTGCAGACTGGCAGATCCTTGCAGACTGGCAGCTCCTTGCAGACTGACAGCTCCTTGCAGACTGACAGCTCTGGCTGCTTCATGCAGACTGACAGCTCCGGCTGCTCCATGCAGACTGACAGCTCTGGCTGCTCCATGCAGGCTGGCAGCTCTGGCTGCTCCATGCAGGCTGGCAGCTCTGGCTGCGCTGAACAGGCAGGAGACTCCGGCAGCGCTGTAGAGGAGGAAGGCTCTGGCTGCGCTGAACAGGCGGGAGACTCCGGCAGCGCAGGAGAGGAGAAAGTCTCCGACAGCGCTGGAGAGGCGAGGCGCACTGTAGGCCTGATGCGTGGTGCTGGTACTGGTGGTACTGGACCGAGGACACGCACAGGAAGCCTGGTGCGGGGAGCTGCCACTGGAGGGCTGGGGTGTGGAGGTGGTACTGAATAGACCGGACCGTGCAGGCGCACTGGAGCTCTTGAGCACCGAGCCTGCCCAACCTTACCTGGCTCGACGCCCACTCTAGCCCGGCCGATACGAGGAGCTGGAATATACCGCACCGGGCTATGCACCCGCACTGGGGACACCGTGCGCACCACTGCATAACCCGGTCTCTCCAGGCCCCCGGTAAGCACAGGGAGTTTGCGCAGGTCTCCTACCTGGCGTAGCCCTACTCCCTGCGAGCCCCCCCCCAAGAAATTTGGGGGGCTGACTCTCGGGCTTCCGTCCGCGCCGCCGTGCTTGCTTCGCCAACCTCATTCTCCTGTAACCTTCCGCGCACTGCTCCATCGAATCCCAGGCGGGCTCCGGCACTCTCCCTGGGTCGACCGCCCACCTGTCTATCTCCTCCCAAGAAGTATAGTCCATACTGTACTCCTCTTTGGGCTGCTCCCGTTGCCTCTTCTCCTACTGCACCTTTGGGCGGCTACACTCCCCTGGTTTAGCCCAGGGTCCTCTCCCGTCGAGGATTTCCTCCCATGTCCAGAAATCCTTCTTACGCATCTCCTCGTTGGGCTGCTCTTGCCTGTTGACACGCTGCTTGGTCCGATTGTGGTGGGTGATTCTGTAATGTTTTCTAGGTGTGAAGGAGAGTCGGACCAAAATGCAGCGTGTAGATTGCGATCCATGTTTAATGAACAAACGTAACACGAATCTAAATACAAAACCTACAAAACAATAAATGTAATGAAAACCGAAACAGCCTAATACTGGTGCACATACACACAGAACAAGGAACAAAGACACTAAGGACAATCACCCACGACAAACTCAAAGAATATGGCTGCCTAAATATGGTTCCCAATCAGAGACAATGATAAACACCTGCCTCTGATTGAGAACCACTTCAGACAGCCTTAGATTTAACCAGAACACCCCACTAGCTACAATCCCAATACATACACACCACATACACAAACCCATGCCACACCCTGGCCTGACCAAATAAATAAAGAGAAACACAAAATACTTTGACCAGGGCGTGACATAACCTGCTTTTACACATATCCCAGTGGATATTTAGTCACCTCAACATTCTGGTTTAGTGCCAAACAAAGTGATAGGTGGAGAGAAAATTCAATCCCAGAGGACCTAACAGAAGACCCAGGGTATTCAGGTCGTGTGAAGTACCCTGGAACAGAAAGTGGTCACTCCACTCTCAGAATCACAGACCAAAGAGAGGAAGACTCAGCTGAGTATCGCTTCTCGTTTCATAAACAGACTTCAGGGTTGGGTTATAGCTTACCGGGAACAGCTCTTTCCATCACAGGCCTGCAGGTGAAGGTGACAGGAAGTCAGAAACTGACACTGACCTGTAGCACCACCTGCCCTCTGAGTGACAACCCCACCTATATGTGGTACGTGAATGGACAATATCTACAAGAAGATATCTTTCCCTGGTACCGATACTTATCAGCAGTAAATATGCAGGCAGCTACTCCTGTGCTGTAAAAGGCCATGAGAATCTCCACTCTCCTGCAGTGTGTGTTCACGGTCACAACTGTCAGAGTGTTACTACTGTCAATAGAAATATGTGTGCCTTAAAGGGGACCATCAGTGGACATTTCCTGCACTTACACATATCCCAACGACCCCCAGATCAGTAAAGCATTCTGGTCTAATAAATGGGGTACTAGAGGAGAGCCTGAAGATCTGAGCCAGGACCCAAAGTATGTGGGTCGTGTGGAGTACCGTATTCCTGGAAATAAGGAGAATGACTGTACCCTGAGATTCACAGGTCTGAGAATGAGTGACTCAGCTGAGTACAGATTCAGGCTCAGAACCAATTTAGGAGGGAAGTTGGCTGGAACTCCTGTATTGCTGACTGTCACAGATGTCCTATTGGAGTTGGATCCCACATCTGTGTCAGAGGGGGAGAGTGCCATACTGAGATGTAGAACCAAATGTACACTGGGTCCAAACACAGCCTTTATTTGGTATAAGAATGGACAGCCTATACCAAACAACTATCCCTACTCCAACAGACTGTACCAAAACCCAGTCAGCAATGACGATGCAGGCGGCTACTCCTGTGCTGTAGTTGGCCATGATGATCTCCACTCTCCGGAAGTGACTCTCAGACTCAGATAAAAAACCAAAGAGCACCTCAGCTTCAGTCAGTCCCTCTGGTAAGATAGTGGAGGGCAGTTCAGTGACTCTGACATGCAACAGTGATGCCAACCCACCAGTGCAGAATTACACCTGGCTGAAGAGAAATGTAACTTCACCAAGAGCTTCAGGGCAAAGTTATACTATCACTAAAATCAGCTCTGAAGACAATGGAGAATACTACTGTGAGGCACGGAACATTTTAGGGGGAGAGAATTCCAGTCTCATTCCTATTTATATTCCTGTTGCTTTTCTTTGGGCTCCTGTAGTGGGGGTAGGGGTGGGAGTTGTTTTGGCTGCTGGAGCACTTGTCTTCACCTACTGCATGCTGAAGAGAAGATTCAGAGGAAGTGATCATTCCATAACGGACACACACAGTGTCCATGTCCATCCTGACCCAAAATGTGACACGTACACAGCTCTGATCAACATCAAGTCCCCTGAAAATGAAAATTTAAGGGGCACCACCAGTGACACGTACACAGCACTGATCAACATCAAGTCCCCTGAAAATGACAAACAGGAAGGTGTAACATACACAGACCTCCAGAGAGAGGATCAAATCCCAGTATATGAAAACATCCCATTGTATGAGACCATCCCGAGAGTAGAACCACCACAGAGCCTGGACTGAAGGCATTTGGCAGAGACCCATGGTATCAAAGCAAACCTAGACCTCACATACGCTCTTGCTATTACTGTACATTATATTGATTTCTTTGGGATGAGGTTATTGAGCTTTAATTTATTATTCAAATGATTAAAAGCTGTAAGTGAAATTATGTATTAATAATGGAAAATTGTCCCAAGATTATGCTTCTGTACTTTCCCTAAAGGATTTGCTTTTATTGTGTTAGAAGTTATTTATTTGGCTGTTATCAGAGATAAATGTACCTTCCTGAAAAAATATGGAAAATATAAAGTATCATACTATTTATACTTATTTTATTCTCAAATGATTTGTGATAATTGTAGTTGAGTGTAAGTTACATGTTGTTGTAAATAAGGCCACGTTTTTAAATGAATAAAGTGAGTGAGTGTCTGTGTGCGTTCATTCTGCTTGCTTGCTTCAAAGTATGACATCATCCCACTGTGCAACTGTCTTAAGTCCCTGTGCCTGTTTACCCTGCCGAGGGGTCTTACTCCCACTGGGCAGGCTCAGTAGTGACTCAGCCCTCAGCCCGGACCACGGTTCCCAGGCTGCAGCTGCCAGCTGTTCCAGCACAGGCTTTCCCAACTACCTGATACGCATCTTGATTCAGAGAAATAAAATATGGATTCATGCAAAACGGTCATTACACTGTTAGGGACTCAATCTCACAATTGTCACAAATCTCCCATCTGACTTGGTGGCAACGAGCCTGGTGTTTCTCATTAAAGAGTTGAAAGGAGCATTTTGACCATCATGGGTTTTGAGAATGGATGGCCAGTGATTAACTGAAATCATTTTACAGTAGGGATCCATTAATTATTTAATGAATTATTCAATTTTTGTCTAAATATCAACACCACTACATTCATGTCAGCATTTTCTCAGTTAAACCAAGAGATTTAGAGCATATTGGCATTTATTGGGATGACTCATGTACTGGAGACACAGCCACAAAGTCATACAATCTGATTTTAAACCTAACCTTAACCACAATGCTAACTTTATGCATAAACCTAACATTAAATTAAGACAAAAGGCACATTTTTGTTTTCATGAATTTGTTCAATTATATAGGCAATTTTTCTTTGCAGCAGGCCCATTACATTTACATTTAAGTCATTTAGCAGACGCTCTTATCCAGAGCGACCATCTACTGGGAATCGATCAGCTCTGCCTCCGGGACAACATTCCTCCCAATCAACATCAACCTGCAGGGTATTATGACTCATGAATTATTTAGGAGAGGTTGACATTATTTTACTTACTTTATTACATACAGTTCACTGTCAAGGCCAAATGCAGTTCAAAACAGTAGGGGTCGTCTCCACAAAAAGACAACAGTTTAGTTGACGCTGACTACATTAGGACAGGCTAAATGGTCAATCATACAACACTACATTTTCTGATACCATGATCACACTGAAAAATAGGCAATTTGCCTCAAGAAATAGATTTGAAGTTCAAACACAATATTGCTTTTAAACATATCCCCTGGTATCAAATTCTATGAACACACAAGACCTTGGAAGCCTTATTGCTCTAGGGCAAGTATTTAGTTCAGTCAGCTACTGTAGCTATCAAAGAACAGTACATTTGTGACTTATCTTTAGTCCTGTACAGTATCAACGCCTGTGTAGGTAAACAAAACCTCCCTTGTGTAATGATATCCTAGCGGAATCTTTAGGGTCAAGTTTCTTGGCAACAAAGGTAAACCAAGGAATTGGCACAGCCAGGTGATGGGGGATGTCTAGTGACAAGGCCTGATGAAGCTGAAAACATGGTCCATTCAATATTGGGCCACATCCTGGCTGGCAGTATTAAAACGTAATCGAGCATCTGAAAAGAATCAGAGAAACACTTGACACAATCGCTGGTATGCTAAATGATGACGGCGATCTGTTAGACATTAGAAGAGGCTGGTCTGGTCAGATGTCTATATAAAGCTGCACCAAAAGGACTCACATAGAATAGAGAACCATTTGTACAAACTAGCTGCTTTTTCATCAGCCCCAAACCAAACTAAAGGATGTCCTTATAAATGTACAGTACCAGTCTAAAGTTTGAGAACACCTAATTCAAGGGTTTTTCTTTATTTGGACTATATTCTACATTGGAGACATCAAAACTATGAAATAACACATATTTGAATCGTGTAGTAACCAAAGAAGTGTTAAACGAATAGCCACCCTTAAGCTTGATGACAGCTTTGCACACGCTTGGAATTCTCTCAACCAGCGTCATGAGGTAGTCACCTGGAATTAATTTCAATGAACAGGTGTGCCTTATTAAAAGTTAATTTGTGGAAGTTCTTTCCTTCGTAATGTATTTGAGCCAATCAGTTGTGTTGTGAGAAGGTAGAGGTGGTATACAGAGCAAGTCTATATTATGGCAAGAACAGCTCAAATAAGCAAAGAGAGAGTCCATGAATGTCAGTCAATACGGAAGACATGTAGGTCAGTCAATACGGGAAATTTCAAGAACTTTGAAAGTTTCTTCAAGCGCAGTCGCAAAAACCCTCAAGCGCTATGATGAAACTGGCTCTCATCAGGTCCGCCACAGGAAAGGAAGACCCAGAGTTCATTAGAGTTACCAGCCTCAGAAATTGCAGCCCAAATATAAAGTAAGACACATCTTAACATCAACTGTTCAGAGGAGACTGCATGAATCAGGCCTTCATGGTCGAACTGCTGCAAAGAAACCACTACTAAAGGACACCAATAAGAAGAAGAGACTTGCATGGGCCAAGAAACACGAGCAATGGATATTAGACCGGTGGAAATCTGTCCTTTGGTCTGATGAGTCCAAATGTAAGATTTTTGGTTCCAAAAATGAACGGATGATCTCCGCATGTGTGGTTCCCACTGTGAAGAACAGAGGAGGTGGGATGGTGCTTTGCTGGTGACAATGTTGGTGATTTATTTAGAATTCAAGGCACACTTAACCAACATGGCTAACACAGCATTCCGCAGCGATACGCCATCCCATCTGGTTTGCTTAGGCTGTGTAAGGGCTATTTGACCAAGAAGGAGAGTGATGAGCGCTGCCTCAGATGACCTGGCCTCCACAATCACCTGACCTCAACCTAATTGAGATGGTTTGGACCCCAGAGTGAAGGAAAAGCAGCCAACAAGTGTGCAAAGCTGTCATCAAGGCAAAGGGTGGCTACTTTAAAGAATTTGTTTAACACTTTTTTGGTTATTTCATAGTTTTGATGTCTTCACTATTACTCTACAATGTAGAAAAATGTTTTTTTTTTAATAAAGAAAAACCCTTGAATGAGTAGGTGTGTCAAAACATTTGACTGGTGCTGTATAAGATACTCAAAATTACCATATTGGGTAAAGGAGAAGATCAAGAAGGAAGAATCACTTTCCTTAAATGTATCCATAATTGAAAGAAATTGGCCTTTAATGTATACGCTCCAAATTCATATCAACCTATGTTTTTGATTCTCTGAACAGCATACTGTTAGAATTAACTGAATTCCATCTGGTTATTGGGACAGACATGAATGCCATTTTGGACATGCGGGACAAATCGAATAACACCAACTACAATCCACATGCAACCAAGGCTCTCCAGAATATACTCGGATTACAACCTCATTAATGCCTGGCAGGCACATAATCCTGAAGCAAAAGAGTACACTCAAACATGCATAAATCATTCTCACGAATCGATTTCATACTATTACCAACACCTCTATTTTGTTTAATCAAGAAAATAGAAATTTGACATACACTACACGACCACAAGTATGTGGACACCCCTTCAAATTAGTTGATTTGGCTATTTCAGCCACACCCGTTGCTGACAGGTGTATAAAATCAAGCAGAGCCATGCAATCTCCATAAACAAAACTTGGCAGTCGATTGGCACGTACTGAAGAGCTCAGTGAATTTCAACGTGACAACCGTCACAGAATGCCACTATTCCAACAAGTTAGTCGTCAAATTTCTGCCTCGCTAGAGCTGCCCCGGTCAACTGTAAGTGCTGTTATTGTGAAGTGGACACGTCTAGGAGCAACAACGGCTCAGCCACTAAGAGGAAGGCCACACAAGCTCACAGGATGGGAGTCCTCGGGTGCAACACACACTACCGAGTCCCAAACTGCCTCTGGAAGCAATGTCAGCACAATAACTGTTCGTCGGGAGTTTCATGAAATGGGTTTCCATGGCAGAGCAGCCGCACACAAGCCTAAGATCACCATGCACAGTGCCAAGCGTCGGCTGGAGTGGTGTAAAGCTCACCGCCATTGGAGCAGTGGAAACCGTTCTCTGGAGTCAATCACCACGCTACACCATCTGGCAGTCCGACGGACAAATCTGGGTTTGGCTGATGCCAGGTAAAACGCTACCTGCCCTAATGCATAGTGCCAACTGTAAAGTTTGGTGGAGGAGGAATCATGGTATGTGGCTGTTTTTCATGTTTTGGGCTAGGCTCCTGAGTTTCAGTGAAGGGAAATCTTAACTCTACAGCATACAATGACATTCTTGATCCCTCAACTCTGGACCTTGAAGGTGAACAATGTGTGAACAATGAATTGCTCCAGGATTGCCGTTGATAATGGCAATTGACCCCAGTCTCCGAGGGCGTCTCAGGGGGAGTTGGGAAATGCAAAAAACACATTTCCAATTCACACACATATAAATACACACTTATTAAATGGGACAAATAAGCACCCACCAAATTAGTAGCATCAGTAATAGTAGTAGTATTACTGGAATGATAAAGCAGTATTACCAGCTCCTCTCTACAAAAGGGGTGACCACTGGAGTAAGGAAAAGCTTTTAAGACCAAAGCTATGGCGAGTTATTTTTCAACAGCACAACATAAAATATTGAATTTCAAGAAGAAAACTTCCAGCAAACAAGATTTAACAGAGTTTATTCCTTCTTTTTGGTTTACAAACAAAAAGGCACCCATTGATTGTTTTAAACATTTACCTTGACTGTGGAAAGAGCTTTTACACCGTCAATGAAATATGCAGAGCGCATACTCGGGAACATTAACTGAGGGTCATGGTAAAGACAACAAATTGGTTATAGGGTACAGATCTTTCTAGGGGACTACATTCTACAATTATTTGAGGAAGCAGGACAACAAAACATTTGCAGGCAGTCAAAAGGCAAGAGCAATATATTACAATAAATCTAATTTATGTCCAGATGGGTATTGGAATATGATGCTGTAAAACCAGAAAGAATGTAAAAGTTTGATGTGCAATGTTCTTCGAATAGAAGAGCATTAGAATGATCCAGTAATATGAATCCCTAGCAACACAAACAGAAGTAGTAGAAGGGGTCTGCTCCACTCCCTTACTTCACTGGCAAGACAAGTTCCTAAGAAACTCTGAATTGGCAGTTCCATTGCAAGACAAGTTTAACAATACTACATAGCAAGCCACATACCAGAAAAAACCCACTATTACACACTAAAATCTTCAAATCCAATACAGAAACTGGATTTTAAAAAAGCAAGTGAAAGTAAGGATCCCTTTCTAAATGTGGTGCTTAACAGTTATTACAACAGACTTGTCAAGTTATTAATTCATATTAAAATAGAAGCAACTACAGTATTCCCTTAACTTTCAGGAATCTTAGGTATTTTAGTAATTGTGCAAAAAGTCAGGGTGTGTTAACTATTTCATTTTGTGAAAAATGGTACACTTAAAAGAACTGACAATATAATTGATAAAACAGTTTAAACAGAATGCAGTAAATCCCAAATGTAAAGTAAAATGGTAACCAGCAGCTGAAGTTGTATCAGGTGAATTGTGTTTCCTCAAGCTTTTCGCTCCAGTAAATAAATGGCCATGTAATATTAATTGTTGTTTAATAGCATAAAAATACTTTTTAAGCCAGATCTTGAAGTCTACCTAGAGTTGTACACAAACGGATTAGAACACATAGATCGGAGTGCTCTTTTTAAGTTTCAACTAGATAGTATAGCCACAAAGTCAAAATTGGCAATATTGTAAAAGTTTATCAAAACAGAAATGTGCTCTTTGGTCTTCATTTAAGGTTAGGCATAAGGTTGGCAGTGTGTTCAAGGTTAGGTTTAAAATCCTATTTTAAGAGGCAGAATTGTAGAAATAGACTGGGTTTATTACTTTGTGGCTGTGGTAACTATTGACAAACATTAATATTTTGTCATAGACAAGTTCAGGCACAATTCACACAAACCTCCCAGAAAGTGGATCACTTACTAATCTTATTCCCAATGGATCATGTGAGCACAGATCAAAGGACTATTTTATAATCTGGCCAAACATCCATGATACAGTTGAAGTTGGAAGTTTACATACACTTATGTTGGAGTCATTAAAACTTGTTTTTCAACCACGCCACACATTTCTTGTTAACACACTATAGTTTTGGCAAGTCAGTTAGGACATCTACTTGTGCATGAAACAAGTCATTTTCCCAACAATTGTTTACAGACAGATTATTTCAATTATAATTCACTGTATCACAATTCCAGTGGGTCAGAAGTTTACATACACTAAGTTGACTGTGCCTTTAAACAACTTGCAAAATTCCAGAAAATTATGTCATGGCTTTAGAAGCTTATGATAGGCTAATTGACATCATTTGAATCAATTGGAGGTGTACCTGTGAATGTATTTCAAGGCCTACCTTCAAACTCAGTGCCTCTTTGCTTGACATCATTGGAAAAACAAAAGAATTCAGCCAAGACCTCAGAAAAAAAATCGTAGACCTCCACAAGTCTGGTTCATCCTTGGGAGCAATTTCCAAATGCCTTAAGGTACCACGTTCATCTGTACAAACAATAGTACGCAAGTATAAACACCATGGGACCACGCAGCCGTCATATCGCTCAGGAAGGAGACACGTTCTGTCTCCTAGAGATTAATGTACTTTGGTGCGAAAAGTGCAAATCAATCCCAGAACAACAGCAAAGATGTGAACAGTGAAGATGCTGGAGGAAACAGGTACAAAAGTATCTATATCCACAATAAAACGAGTCCTATATTGACATAACCGGAATGGCCGCTCAGGAAGGAAGAAGCCACTGCTCCAAAACCGCCATAAAAATGCCAGACTACGGTTTGCAACTGCACATGGGGACAAAGATTGTGCTTTTTGGAGAAATGTCCTCTGGTCCGATGAACCAAAAATAGAACTGTTTGGCCCTAATGACCATCGTTATGCTTGGAGGAAAAAGGGGGAGGCTTTCAAGCCGAAGAACACCATCCCAACCGTGAAGCACAGGGTTGGCAGCATCATGTTGTGGGGGTGCTCTGCTGCAGGAGGGACTGGTGCACTTCACAAAATAGATTGCATCATGAGGGAGGAAAATGAAGTGGATATATTGAAGCAACATCTCAAGACATCAGTCAGGAAGTCAAAGCTTGGTCGCAAATGGGTCTTCCAAATGGACAATGACCCCAAGCATACTTCCAAAGTTGTGGCAAAATGGCTTAAGGACAACAAAGTCAAGGTATTGGAGTGCCCATCACAAAGCCCTGACTTCAATCCTATATAAAATGTGTAGGCAGAACTGAAAAAGCGTGTGTGAGCAAGGAGGCCCACAAACCTGACTCCGTTACACCAGCTCTGTCAGGAGGAATGGGACAAAATTCACCCAACTTATTGTGGGAAGCTTGTGGAAGGCTCCCCGAAACGTTTGACCCAAGTTCAACAATTTAAAGGCAATGCTACCAAATGCTAATTGAGTGTATGTAAACTTCTGACCCACTGGGAATGTGATGAAAGAAATAAAAGCTGAAATAAATCATCCTCTCTACTATTATTCTGACATTTCACATTCTAAAGGTGTGATCCTAACTGACCAAAGACAGGGAATTTTTCCTAGGCTTAAATTAGTTTAAATGTATTTGGCTAAGGTGTATGTAAACTTCCGACTTCAACTGTATGTACAAGTGACTATATGACAATTGGACATTCCGAATGAATGTCATGCAGCATACAACCACAGGAAAGTGCACAGTAAGTCCAACATGTTAAGACAATATGTACAAGACAACATGGAAAATGGACAAGTAAAAAAAGCTTAAAATGTTACAAGTGCCCAACAACCCAGGCAAACATTGGATAAAGACCACCTTTGAAAGTTATTATAGCATGAGACAGGGATAAAGGTGTTCGGAAGAGAAGAGGCCTCTCCCCATGCATGGAATATCCCAAACATGACAACAGGCAAAACATGTGAGATGTATAAGCAGAACACAACACTCCCATTTCAGACAATTAAATAAATGACCAACATGGGGAAAAACAGTTACTCATTCTTTTAAAATGGACATAGATGCACATTTCTGATAGCTGTCATCAGTGAAAGCAGTGTAAAGAGCCCTTAGACTACCTACCCAAACTATCCAAAATCAAGTCCTTTGAGCAGTTGCCTGATCTGAGCTACATGAGCTATGAGGTATTTGGGCCAGAATTATAAGCGGACAGTCCAGTCAGAAATGGTTGGAAAATTGTTTTAAAACAATTCAAAAAGACATAGCTCTGCAAGGTCAGCTGATGCAAGATAATCATACCTGTTAGGGACTGTAAAAAGCCTATCTATTACCATCTACCTCGTGCTTGATCATGTCATTGTGTATTAGTCATTGCCACCATCAAGCATACAGTATATGGGTGCCTTTACCCCTATTCAAGCAGGAAAATGTAAACTGTTAATCAAAACCACCGCCTGACCACCCTGGGGGCTGTCAGCAAAGCAATGCTCCATCTCCATGACAACCAAACTAGGCATCAATAACTCTATTTGGCTGACTATCAATGTACAAGATTAGCATCATAAGACCAGGGGTCTGATTAGATTAATGCTTAGTCAAATGCAGTTCTACCCCCCACATCAGGGATCACACTGCAAAGAAAAGGGGACATTTCACATACAGTAGATTAATAGTATGTCAGACACTTAAGTAACTCAAAATATTATAGGATTTGCAGAGCCTTGTCGGATACATAGCTATCTGAAGGGGGGCTGGGCAAGAGGGAGAGAAGGCGGCCTGGGCTGCTGGATTGAGGAGAGTGGATGGGGTCAAGGTGAGTACACCACGTGGACTCAGTATTTCATGGTGCTGGATGCTCGGAAATAGGACAGGAACTTAAAGCAGAGGCTGACCACAATGTACCAGATGTTCCTGGCCATCTGGGACCGAGCGATGAACACTCGCCAGATGAACACGACCAGGACCGTGTTGAACGTGTAGCGGATGTTCCTCAACCTGAAACATACAAGAGGAAGATAAACTTTTTTTTAATGACCAGAGCCTAGTTGCCATGGAGATCAGTTTGCGGTAAATTAAGAAATGCATTGAAGTGTTCTTGGTAGCTTGCATGTAGATGCATTCACCTGCATTCTCAGGAGATTAGCAAATACATCAACTAGCTAGGAAAATGTATCTGCTGCAATACAATTTAGCAGGAATAGGACATTTAAATGGATACTTCGGGATTTTGGCAATGAAGCCCTTTATCTACATCCCCAGAGAGATGACAAAGTATCCCTTTAAATAGAACTTTTCCTGATGACACATGTAATAGACATTTAGCCTTTGAATAACTGTTCGCTGCTCTGGCCCCCCAATGGTGGAACAAACTCCCTCACGACGCCAGGACAGCGGAGTCAATCACCACCTTCCGGAGACACCTGAAACCCCACCTCTTTAAGGAATACCTAGGATAGGATAAAGTAATCCTTCTCACCCCCCTTAAAAGATTTAGATGCACTATTGTAAAGTGGCTGTTCCACTGGATGTCATAAGGTGAATGCACCAATTTGTAAGTCGCTCTGGATAAGAGCGTCTGCTAAATGACTTAAATGTAAATGTAAATATTGTGAGCAAAGATGAATGTTAAAGCAGAGGATACCAGGGAAACATTGGGATTTGCTGGTGATCCCAAAAAACTGAAAGAAATGTGTGCATCATAGAACCAAAAAATACAATTTCAAAGCCATGACAATTCATTATTCAAGATCAATTAGTCATTTTTAATAAGAGGATAGTTTTTATTGTGGCACCTAGTGGCTGATAGGAGGTGAGTAATGTCAAATACCTTCGCGGAACCTTCCTCAAGGCAGCTTTCGTTCTTCCCTGGGGCACAGGGAACGGTGCACATCCCTGTTCACCCAGTTGGCTGTGTTTGGCACATTTTTGGGGAAGCAAACTTCTTTCTTTCTCTCAGAATGTTTTACCGCTTTCTCACGTAAACAACAGCCAATGATTTTGTCCCTACGTCGGAGGTAATCTGATAGAAAATATCCACAGGGAAGTGTTATCAACTCGACCTTCAGTACGCTGGTCTGTATATCGGTTTATATTTCCGGTTTTTATTTTCAATATGATAAACACTTGCACAATATGGCTGAGCCTAACCGAACCACAGACAGAACGGCAAACACTTTCAGCTGATTGCAAGTCAACTTGCTTCGGTTGATTACGTTTGGTTACATTTGGCTATTGTTTAAATATTGTGCATCACGCGCAATGAGCCAAGAGATTGAAAATACAAGCAACAGAACCTACCGGAGCCGCAAAAAGTTGGGTAAACAACACTTTCCTGTGGATACCCCATCTCATCTATTTCCGCCAAAAGGACTCACAGCATGTACAACCAGTAAAATAAGTGTAAATATTGTATTCAACATTCTGGCTTGTAGAGGGACTATTGTGTCTTTTTTAGGGCGACTTCAGTCAGACTGAAAATCTGATGTTTAGGCAAAGTAGGTAGAATGTTATTTTTGTTGGTCTAGTACGCCCTTAGCGAATGAGCTGGTATTCAGGCAAGAGATTCGGGGTTGTCTTGGCAGGTGGGCAAAGTCTTTGTATATTTGTCTTATTTTGTCACCACTTCCCCACTTCCTCCAGGGCTGGCTATCTTTTGGAGGGGCTATTTTGTCACCACTTCCCCACTTCCTCCAGGGCTGGCTGTCTTTTGGAGGGGCTATTTTGTCACCACTTCCCCACTTCCTCCAGGGCTGGCTGTCTTTTGGAGGGGCTATTTTGTCACCACTTCCCCACTTCCTCCAGGGCTGGCCGTCTTTTGGAGGGGCTATTTAGATTAGAGAACAGCGGCAAGTCTTATGAATTCACGTGTGCTTTTGCATGCTAATTATCACAAATGTGTTTCCATCTTTCAAAGCGTGTTTCATCTTGAGGGAGCCATCTTACAAAGCATGTTTAACCATGAGTGTGCCATCTTACAACGTGTGTGAATATACACTTAGTGGCCAATTTATTAGGTACACCCATCTAGTACCGGGTTGGACCCCCCTTTGCCTCCAGAACAGCCTGAATTCTTTCGGGAGTGGAAACGTTACTCGATTGGGTTGCAGACAAAACATTATTTTTACCCTCCTCAGCCCTCGCGCTAGCCACTTTCTCTGAGATGCCCCAGTCGAAACCGGATGCAGTTTGATTGCCATCTTAAGTGGACATCCAATTCACTAACGTTGCCCCCTTGGCCCCTTGATTTTGGCACGAGGGAGCAAGTGAAGAACTTTTATCACTTGTGGGGTTAATATGACCCACAATTCAACGCAAACTGTAGTCACGTGTCATACTCCAGTAGATGCGAAGTGTCAAATTGAATCAACATGGCTGAATTTTTTGGCATGTCAGACAAAAGTATGACGCTATAGATGACATTGATTTTAGCGTTGGCAAATTAGCTTAGTCTCATTGTGAGGAGTTTATAAAAATGTAGATAGCGTCATAAACATATTTTTGGGAATAAATAACCAAACTATAAAACTAGCTAGCCAGCTATGGGTAACTGTAGCTAGCTTGTTACCTGCCAGGAGTACTATTTTTTGTTTGTCGCACCATTCTCGGTAAACCCTAGACACTGTCGTGCGTGAAAAGCCCAGGGGGCTGGTAGTTTGAGATACCGGAACTGGCGCACCTGGCACAGATGATCATACCACGCTCAAAGTTGCTTAGGTCACTCGTTTTGCCCACCCTAACATTCAATCAAACAGTAACTGAATGCATCGATGCCTGCTTTATATAGCAAGCCATGGCCACGTGACTCATGTCTGTAAGAGCGAAAATAAATGATGAATGGGGTGGTGTACCTAATGAACTGGCCTCAGTGTACATGATCTCAAGATTGCATGAGATTTCTCCTAGAGGTGTTTTACATGCAAGGCTTGAGTCTTAGATACTTAGTATTATTTATTGCCCTGCTACTAATTCATTTTATGTGTCCTCTAAGCCCTAGTCCTAGCCAAGGTGTATCTGGGGTTATGTATGATTTCTATGTATTGTTGGTTGTGTTAATAAACATTGGCACGGTTTAATTCTGTTTTACATCGTTCATTTGAAAGGACCTGTGTTTAGTTTAGTTCCGAGGACCTCCCCTAGCATATAAAAAATGTGGCATAGTCAAGTTAACATGTGTAGATAGAGACATTTCTCTTACTTGTTGAGGTGTTTGCGTGCTGCTGGCAGGCCGGACTCAGCCTCGTTCAGGACATACTTCTTAGTCCCCATGCAGTAGTTCTCCATGTACTCTGCCCAGTTCAGCTGTCGCACGTCAAAGTTGAATATCTGGACCAAAACAAAACATCAAGAGTATTTCATATGGTAAGGATAGGCATTGAGCAACTATGTAGTAGAGGAAAAATGTCTACAAAAGTACAATATGAAACATTATCACTAGGTTTCTGGACCAACGTATATTCACTGTGCATTTCAGCCAGGCCTCGAAAATCCAACACAATTACTCCATTCAAAACCAAGCTGAATAATTTAATTGTGCTTCGGCTACAATCTCAAACAAACATACTCCATTCGTCTGTCTGCCACTCTACCAGCGTGTGTGTCCTACACAAGTACGTGTGTGTCCTACAAGTATGTGTGTCCTAGAAGTGTGTGTATACGTGGGTCCTACAAGTGTGTGACTGGTGGGTGGGCATAAAGCATACCCTCTTGTCATCAGCACCCATCTGGTTCATGAGCATGGTGACGTTGTCATTTTTCCACACCCACGAATGGCTCGTGAAGTACTCCAGCACCATCATGGCCCTGTGCAGCCTCGTAATGGTCTTCATCATCCTGCCGTGGTAACAGGGAAGAGGCAGGTATTAGGTAGGTATAGCTGGCACTGAGCCATCTTTTCAAGAGTGGTTTTCATTTGTTTTATATACACAGTACTAGTCAAAAGTTTGGACACACCTACAAATTCAGGGGGTTTTCTTTATTTTTACTATTTTATACATTGTATAATAATAGTGAAGACATCTAAACTATGAAATAACACATATGGAATCATGTAATAACCAAAAAAAGTGTTAAACAAATCTATTTTAGATTCTTCAAAGTGGCCACCCTTTGCCTTGATGACAGCTTTGCACACTCTTGGCATTCTCTCAACCTGCTTCATGAGGTAGTCACTTGGAATGCATTTAAATTAACAGGTGTGCCTTGTTGAAAGTTAATTTGTGAAATTTCTTTCCTTCTTAATGCGTTTGAGCCAATCAGTTGTGTTGTGACAAGGTACGGGGGCATACAGAAGATAGCGCTATTTGGTAAAAGACCAAGTCCATTTTATGGAAAGAACAGCTCAAATAAGCAAAGAGAAACAACAGTCCATTATTACTTTACGACATGAAGGTCAGTCAATCCAGAAGATTTCAATAACTTTGAAAGTTTCTTCAAGTTCAGTCACAAAAGCCATCGAGAGCTATGATGAAACTGGCTCATGAGGACCACCACAGGAAAGGAAGACCCAGAATTACCTCTGCTGCAGAGGAAAAGTTCAGTAGAGTTACCAGCCTCAGAAATTGCAGCTCAAATAAATGTGTCACAGATTTCAAGTAACAGACACATCACAACATCAACTGTTCAGAGGAGACCGCGTGAATCAGGCCTTCATGGTCGAATTGCTGCAAGGAAACCACTACTAAAGGACACCAATAATAAGAAGAGTCTTGCTTGGGCAAAGAAAAACGAGCAATGGACATTAGACCTGCATTGTTTGCTGTTTGGGGTTTTAGGCTGGGTTTCTGTACAGCACTTTGAGATATCAGCTGATGTACGAAGGGCTATATAAATAAATTTGATTTGATTTGATTTGGAAATCTGTCCTTTGTGAGACGCTGAGTAGGTGAACGGATGATCTCCGCATGTGTGGTTCCTACCGTGCTTTGCTGATTATACTGTCAGTGATTTATTTAGAATTCAAGGCACATTTAACCAGCATGGCCACAACACCATCCCATCTGGTTTGTGCTTAGTGGGGACTATCATTTGTTTTTCAACCGGACAATGACCCAACACATACCTTCTTCAGGCTGTGTAAGGGATATTTGACCAAGAAAGAGAGTGATGGAGTGCTGCATCAGATGACCTGCCCTCCACAATCACCCGTCCTCAACCCAATTGAGATGGTTTGGGATGAGTTGGTTCACAGAGTAAAGGAAAAGCAGCCAACAAGTGCTCAGCATATGTGGGAACTCCTTCAAAACGGTTGGTTACGACATGATTCCATGTGGTATTTCATAGTTTAGATGTCTTCACTATTATTCTACAATGTAGAACATTGTAAAAATAAAGAAAAACCTCTGAATGAGTAGGTGTGTACAACATTTTGACTGAAACTGGACACAAAGCACCCCTTTACTTTTTCCACATTTTGTTATGTTACAAATTGGGATTCAAATGGATTTAAATGGTATTTTGCTAGACAGCCATTTTCAGGTCTTGCCCTAGATCTTTAAGCCGATTTAAGTCAAAACTCTTAACTAGGACACTCGGGAACATTCAATGTCGTCTTGGGAAGCAACTCCATTGTATATTTAGCCTATTTTATATTTTACGTTATTGTCCTGCTGAAAGGATAATGTGTCTCCCAGTGTCTGTTGGAATGCAGACAAGCAGGTTTTTCTATAGGATTTTGCCTGTGCTTAGCTCTATTCAGTTTATTTTTATCCCCCCAAAAATCTCCCTAGTCCTTGCCGATGATGAGCATACCCATACCATGCTATGAAATTGGAAGAGTGGCACTCAGTGATGTGTTGTGTTTGCCCCAAACATAATTCAGGACAAAAAGTTTTTATTCATTATTACTTTAGTGCCTTATTGCAAACAGCATGCATGTTTTAGTTTTAAAAGTCACCATGGGCCTCATGGTAAAATCTGTGTGCAGTTTCCTTTTTCTCCGGCAACTGAGTTAAGGATGCCTGTATCTTTGTAGTGACTGGGTGTGTTGATACACCATCAAAAGCACAATTAATAACTTCACCCTGCTCAAAGGGTTATTCAGTGTCTGCTTTTATTTTATTTGTTTTATTTATCTACCAATAGGTGTCCTTCTTATCCAGGCATTGGAAAACCTCCCTGTTCTTTGTGGTTGAATCTGTGTTTCAAACGCACTACTCGACTGAGGATAATTGTGTGTGTGGGGTACAGAGTAATGTAAGGTAATCATAAAAAATGTAATGTTATCCACTATTATTGAGTCCATGCAACTTAAGCAAATTATTACTCCAGAGCTTATTTTGGCTTGTCATTAAGGGGTTGAATACTTATTGACATTTCAGTTATTTGTAAAAAAATGTTTGTAATACATTTTTAATTTAGGCTGTACCAACAAAATGTGGAAAAAGTAAAGGGATGTGAATAATTTCTGAAGGCACTGTATGAGATTGGAATAATACTGTGAAATGTAAAACATTATGATAACGCCCAGTTTGTGTAAGAGCATTTTTGTAAAGAGCGCCTGAAATGTCTGCTTGTTCTGGTGGGATGGAGTTTTGGCCTGCCTGGTGATGTAAATGAGTTAATAGACCAATAAGAAAGAGTTCCAAACCTCTCTGTAATAACAGCTAGTTTTCTCCTCCCCACTCTGACCACCCCCAAGCAGTTCTAGCTAAATTCTTGCTTGAGAAATTGCTCTTTGCTAAGGGAGTAAACGTTATTTATAACTATTTATAAAATCGAACCCCTCAAATGAAAATGGATGGCTCTCCCTTCAGTAAAATATATTTGACCAAGAGTAAGGGTGGAAATATCTCCTTTATAGTAAAAGCATTGCATGAATCTATCATCATACTTGTGTTTTATAAACATTACATGCAATTCTATGTAATTCTACATGTCAGAATATTTTAAATAGCACACAAATGACTGAAGTTGCATGCTAAGAATGGACAGAAAAAGACCTGTGTGTTCACGTTATCATATTTATACAATGCCATATCAGTGTCTTGTTTGCAAAGAAACTGTCCCCGTTTACAAATAATTAAAATCGAGACGTCATTAGGAATCTGAGCGTGGTACTTTCGAAAGTTAGGCCTACCTTGCCACCCCAGACAGGATATGTCTACCGACGCAAAAAAATGTAAGCTTTAACTGCTGTTCTTCCGTAGCTTAACCCAACGAGAGGTCACAAGTGTTTCCCTAAAAGCTGTCTGGTTTTAAACATTTTCTATTGTATAGAAAGTGAATAGCTTAATCAATTGATAGTGACAGAATTAGACTACTTCCCAAGCAAAGTCAGCCTCTGAACGTCAAAGGAAACAATGATATCCCTGTATGCAGAGGGTAATATCTTTCCTATGTATTTTAAAGCTGGTTTATAGCATAAAACATCGACTTCAAGTTTCAGCACCAAAAATGTAAGTTACCTGAATCTGTCTTATTACGAGTTCAGTAACTCTTTATTAATACATAAATGGGCAATAAACATAGCTTGCTACTATAATTGATTTGATGTAAAACTATCCAATTTGACCTCCGGTTTCCCTTCTCATCTTCGCGCTCTCCTTCACAAACTGAGTAGAACATAGGCTAGGCCTTATCATAAATGATTTTCGGAAGTAACTTTTGACTCTCCTCCTGAACTGCCACCGTAGCCCTACACAGCACAGCCATTGATTAAGCAGTACAGAAAAAGGTTTTTGATCAGCAAGAGCAGAGCAGACTGGGGCTCAGGGTTGGAATATCCATTGCAGTGTGTAATACAGCCTAGTTTTATTTACACCTTCCCAGCAGCTATCTTAGAAATATAACTTTGCTCTGTGCTTCTCCGAGCATGCATTTCGTAACCTATAGGCTATGGATCAGTTGATTGAGGCAACACTAAATAGCCTATTGGCGCAAATGAAATTGCGCACCAAGTGGAGAATCAGAGATCGGCATCGGGCACACATCGATATAGCCTCAAACTACCAATTCTAAAACACTGAGAAATATTGAAATTTCACAACTTACATGACCCTCCCCTGGACGAGATTATTATTTAAAAAATACTAAATCCTCCCCTTGACTGAAATTGAAACTAACTCCATCTAACTGTTAAGCAGACAATGTCCGAAATGGAACAAGGGATGAAAATGACTTATTGATCTTTTTGTACAAGGAAACGGTGACCTTGAGCCAATTTGTACAAATCGATAACAGAATAAAACTGAAGGGTATGTCATTGCTTCAGATCTTCAAACATCTGACCCCTGAACATTTTCGCAGCTTCAAAGCTGCAATATGCATCTTTTTGGGTAAATTCACATAGAAATGTGGGTTATAGAGCCATCATTTTCATTGAAAGCAAGTCTAAGAAGCTTTAGTTCTGTTTTATGTGCACTATTTCTATGCTTAAGTTTAATTTTTTCACCTTACTTTCGGTTTTGTACACCAGCTTCAAACAGCTGAAAATACAATATTCTTGGTTATGGAAAATATGGTTTAAATGGTACAATGATGTGGTTTAAATGGTACAATGATTCTCTACACTATACTTGCTTGTTTAGTTACAAACTGAAATTAGGCAAACTATTGTTAGCAACCAGGTAATGGCGGAGCGATTTCTGCATAGTGCATCTTTAAATAAAGAACGGCATGAATCCAGCACAATCTATAATATATTACTGATAAGAGTCTTAGCATACTAGTATTATAGGCAAATTTCAACTAATGCCTACCAGTCTCAAATTGGGATGAGTATTGTTGGCTTGACACATGTTAAACACAGAACAGTAAGAATGGAGGGCTTGTCCAGTCCTGGAAGATATCTGAGCATGTCTGACTGACAGAAGCTTAACTTGATTGCACTAATTACATTGTTGTCATTAAGAAAGCATCTACTAATTAAAGTTTGAAGTTCCATGAACAAACTTGCTTCAGAGGATTCATGGCCATGCCAAATTGCATCAAAAGCCAACATGCTTGTAGTCAGAGCTCCTCCGTGATACATTGTGAACAAAGAGAAAGGTGACAACATACATGGGGAACCATTTAAAAAGTAAAAAATTGACGTATTACCTTTTCCAGTAAGGTAACACCACCCTTAGAATGTGTAGTATACTAAACCAAATGAATTTCAGACAGACAAATTGTCAAATACATTTCTAATTGAGAAGTGTTGCCAAATGTTTATCATTGCTGAAATGTTTCTGGTTTACGATCAACTTGTGGGGATCAATACTGTAAGCGTCAGGTACCAAACACTTGGTTAGACTGAACCATGGCCTTGGTGCTAAATGAAACAATAGGTGATAAATTGACAGTGTTTCCAATGGCTTGTGAGATCGTACATTACTGCCAGCGCATTTCATTTGTCCCACAATCTGCTTCATTAAGCCCAGGAATAGGGCTACCAAGAATAGAAGTGTTGATGGGCCAATGAATAAAGGGCAGGTGTTTGGTACCTGGTATTAATCAAAACTAGTTCCCTGGTGCCTCTCAAATGTAGAAATAAGCTTGGAGAATGGAGGAGGATGAGCAGATCACTCCCAGGTTACTTCAGAAGACTTAATGGCACGGCTCAGAAAAACACAAAGGTCACAACAAAAGGGGTGGGGGGTTAATTCCACAAAGCAAAAGCGACTGGATAAACTCTACATCTGAGCAGAGCCATATGATTCAACTGAATTAAAAAATCACAAATGCAGTACCAGGCAAAAAGGGTCAAACAAAAATGGACAAAAATAAATTACAAAAATAAAAGATTCCTAATGCATACTTTAGACAGGAACCCATGCTTGTCATGATGACACGGTAGCCTGTCAGCAGCCAAGTCCGATGACAAAGTTGAGCAAACGTTTGGGCGTTGCTTCTGCCCCACGACCAGCACCCAGTGGTGGAGGGGAGAGAGGGGTTGAGAGGGCACTGTAGTAGACCTTACCGAGGATTCTGACCCGTGGCCCTGAGCTACCCGTCATACAACAGGGCGGGAAGAGTGTGACTCACTGTGGTCCTGTACTGATTGGTTAAGAGGTTGGACCGCAGCTTAACATTTGGGTGCCTGAAAGCCTGCTCTAAGGGGTTGGTCTTGAAGGTCATGCTTATACAGTACTCTGCAGAGAGAATACGACATCACAGGAGGAGGGAATTCAATGCCAAGACACATTGAGGTAACACAGAGGGCTAAGAGTGCAGAACCCAGCTCTAAAAAGGTATATGGATGGCTTATGCACCCTTACACCCCCCCCCAAGACATTGGACAGAAGCATGACATCGCTGGAACAGGTTCAGTACATTGGGCTACACTGAGCGAGAATGCGGAGGGAGATGGAGTGTGACCGAGCGGGGTGTCATTTACCTGGGCTCTCTTCCCGTCATCCTGAGGCAGAGATCATAAAGGAAGGCTGGTGCCTTGTGGCTTACAGCGATCCAGTACTGATTGATAAGGTGATTGGTTGTGAGATTTACATTGGGCCGTCTGAAGGCCTGCTCGAGGGGGTTCCTCTT
Organism: Oncorhynchus keta; assembly: GCF_023373465.1. Taxonomy (NCBI): domain Eukaryota; kingdom Metazoa; phylum Chordata; class Actinopteri; order Salmoniformes; family Salmonidae; genus Oncorhynchus; species Oncorhynchus keta. The sequence goes on along the minus strand of NC_068437.1, from coordinate 43,330,316 downwards.
GAAAGTGGATATAACATGGTACTCTAAGAGACAAAAGGTAGGGGTTCAACAGGGGTAATGTTGGCACAACCACTAATTTCTACCAAAGTGGAAAGAAAGAGTTAAGCAGCAAGCGTACGACAAGCGGCAACAGATGTTTGGTTTAGACAAAATACCTTTGAAGTGCATTTAACAATGATTATTTTTAACCGTACAAGTTATTGAAGGAGACTAAGGGGTATTACAAAACAACGGAGCAAATATAGACTTCAAAGTAAGCGTAATGAATGCAGAAATGCAATGTTAACAACAAAGTGATTTCACCTGAAATATTTTAAAAGCACAAAAAATCTATGGCAAATGAGTAACAAATATATTGACATTTACTACAACAAACGCAACAGGTTAACAGCTTAAAGGGAACTATACAACTGCCACTATGAAAATGTCATCCATCTTTAATGCACAAAACAAATATTGTACTAAGACTGGAACAGTTTTTCATTTTTATTCAAGAATACCAGTCATGTTATATAGTTTACCTATCGCCTTTAAGCCTGCCACAATGTTGATATTTCTCAGATGGCTAGCATTCAGAGACTATGTACACAGTACATGTGGCTCAGTTGGTAGAACATGGCGCTTGAAACGCCAGGGTTGTGGGTTCGATTACTATGTGGGACCAGTATAAGAAAGTATAAAAATGTATGCACTCACTACTACTGTAAGTTGCTCTGGATAAGAGTGTGTGCTAAATGACTAAACTGGACACTGGACACAAATCCAGGAGAGGTCATTTACAGGGAGGTGACTAACACTCCAATGAGGGTATAAGTAAACCAAAAACCTTCTCACATTCACAACAGAGAAGAGCATGACTGATAATCATTATTTATCATTCTGCTTTGTTGGAGCATCCAAAAACAAGTCAGAGTGTATTTGGATAAGATATGAGCAACGTTTCATACCAACTTCACCCCAGTGGAACGGGTTGATGCTGCCAGTCGTGCAATTGTACACCAATATGCTCTTAGGCCTGCGGGGATAAAGGGGAACAAAATAGAATGCCTGCCATAGAAACCTGAAATAATATTTGCATTTCACAATCACATTATTCATTTAGCTCTACAGAAGACAGCTGCAGTGTGTGTGAGACTGACCTGGTGTGTCTCTGGGAGCCTGAGTACCAGGCAGCAGCCAATGTGTGAGAGACTGACCTGGTGTGTCTCTGGGAGCCTGAGTACCAGGCAGCTGCAGTGTGTGTGAGACTGACCTGGTGTGTCTCTGGGAGCCTGAGTACCAGGCAGCAGCCAGTGTGTGTGAGACTGACCTGGTGTGTCTCTGGGAGCCTGAGTACCAGGCAGCAGCCAGTGTGTGTGAGACTGACCTGGTGTGTCTCTGGGAGCCTGAGTACCAGGCAGCAGACAGTGTGTGAGAGACAGACCTGGTGTGTCTCTGGGAGCCTGAGTACCAGGCAGCTGCAGTGTGTGTGAGACTGACCTGGTGTGTCTCTGGGAGCCTGAGTACCAGGCAGCAGCCAGTGTGTGTGAGACTGACCTGGTGTGTCTCTGGGAGCCTGAGTACCAGGCAGCAGACAGTGTGTGAGAGACTGACCTGGTGTGTCTCTGGGAGCCTGAGTACCAGGCAGCTGCAGTGTGTGTGAGACTGACCTGGTGTGTCTCTGGGAGCCTGAGTACCAGGCAGCAGCCAATGTGTGAGAGACTGACCTGGTGTGTCTCTGGAAGCCTGAGTACCAGGCAGCTGCAGTGTGTGTGAGACTGACCTGGTGTGTCTCTGGGAGCCTGAGTGCCAGGCAGCAGCCAGTGTGTGTGAGACTGACCTGGTGTGTCTCTGGGAGCCTGAGTACCAGGCAGCTGCAGTGTGTGTGAGACTGACCTGGTGTGTCTCTGGGAGCCTGAGTACCAGGCAGAAGCCAGTGTGTGTGAGACTGACCTGGTGTGTCTCTGGGAGCCTGAGTACCAGGCAGCAGCCAGTGTGTGAGAGACTGACCTGGTGTGTCTCTGGGAGCCTGAGTACCAGGCAGCTGCAGTGTGTGTGAGACTGACCTGGTGTGTCTCTGGGAGCCTGAGTACCAGGCAGCAGCCAGTGTGTGAGAGACTGACCTGGTGTGTCTCTGGGAGCCTGAGTACCAGGCAGCAGCCAGTGTGTGAGAGACTGACCTGGTGTGTCTCTGGGAGCCTGAGTACCAGGCAGCTGCAGTGTGTGTGAGACTGACCTGGTGTGTCTCTGGGAGCCTGAGTACCAGGCAGCTGCAGTGTGTGTGAGACTGACCTGGTGTGTCTCTGGGAGCCTGAGTACCAGGCAGCTGCAGTGTGTGTGAGACTGACCTGGTGTGTCTCTGGGAGCCTGAGTACCAGGCAGCTGCAGTGTGTGTGAGACTGACCTGGTGTGTCTCTGGGAGCCTGAGTACCAGGCAGCAGCCAGTGTGTGTGAGACTGACCTGGTGTGTCTCTGGGAGCCTGAGTACCAGGCAGCTGCAGTGTGTGTGAGACTGACCTGGTGTGTCTCTGGGAGCCTGAGTACCAGGCAGCAGCCAGTGTGTGTGAGACTGACCTGGTGTGTCTCTGGGAGCCTGAGTACCAGGCAGCAGACAGTGTGTGAGAGACTGACCTGGTGTGTCTCTGGGAGCCTGAGTACCAGGCAGCTGCAGTGTGTGTGAGACTGACCTGGTGTGTCTCTGGGAGCCTGAGTACCAGGCAGCAGCCAATGTGTGAGAGACTGACCTGGTGTGTCTCTGGAAGCCTGAGTACCAGGCAGCTGCAGTGTGTGTGAGACTGACCTGGTGTGTCTCTGGGAGCCTGAGTGCCAGGCAGCTGCAGTGTGTGTGAGACTGACCTGGTGTGTCTCTGGGAGCCTGAGTACCAGGCAGCTGCAGTGTGTGTGAGACTGACCTGGTGTGTCTCTGGGAGCCTGAGTACCAGGCAGCAGCCAATGTGTGAGAGACTGACCTGGTGTGTCTCTGGAAGCCTGAGTACCAGGCAGCTGCAGTGTGTGTGAGACTGACCTGGTGTGTCTCTGGGAGCCTGAGTGCCAGGCAGCAGCCAGTGTGTGCGAGACTGACCTGGTGTGTCTCTGGGAGCCTGAGTACCAGGCAGCTGCAGTGTGTGTGAGACTGACCTGGTGTGTCTCTGGGAGCCTGAGTACCAGGCAGCAGACAGTGTGTGAGAGACTGACCTGGTGTGTCTCTGGGAGCCTGAGTACCAGGCAGCTGCAGTGTGTGTGAGACTGACCTGGTGTGTCTCTGGGAGCCTGAGTACCAGGCAGCAGCCAGTGTGTGTGAGACTGACCTGGTGTGTCTCTGGGAGCCTGAGTACCAGGCAGCAGACAGTGTGTGTGAGACTGACCTGGTGTGTCTCTGGGAGCCTGAGTACCAGGCAGAAGCCAGTGTGTGTGAGACTGACCTGGTGTGTCTCTGGGAGCCTGAGTACCAGGCAGCAGACAGTGTGTGAGAGACTGACCTGGTGTGTCTCTGGGAGCCTGAGTACCAGGCAGCTGCAGTGTGTGTGAGACTGACCTGGTGTGTCTCTGGGAGCCTGAGTACCAGGCAGCAGCCAGTGTGTGTGAGACTGACCTGGTGTGTCTCTGGGAGCCTGAGTACCAGGCAGCTGCAGTGTGTGTGAGACTGACCTGGTGTGTCTCTGGGAGCCTGAGTACCAGGCAGAAGCCAGTGTGTGTGAGACTGACCTGGTGTGTCTCTGGGAGCCTGAGTACCAGGCAGCAGACAGTGTGTGAGAGACTGACCTGGTGTGTCTCTGGGAGCCTGAGTACCAGGCAGCTGCAGTGTGTGTGAGACTGACCTGGTGTGTCTCTGGGAGCCTGAGTACCAGGCAGCTGCAGTGTGTGTGAGACTGACCTGGTGTGTCTCTGGGAGCCTGAGTACCAGGCAGCAGCCAGTGTGTGAGAGACTGACCTGGTGTGTCTCTGGGAGCCTGAGTACCAGGCAGCTGCAGTGTGTGTGAGACTGACCTGGTGTGTCTCTGGGAGCCTGAGTACCAGGCAGCAGCCAGTGTGTGAGAGACTGACCTGGTGTGTCTCTGGGAGCCTGAGTACCAGGCAGCTGCAGTGTGTGTGAGACTGACCTGGTGTGTCTCTGGGAGCCTGAGTACCAGGCAGCAGCCAGTGTGTGAGAGACTGACCTGGTGTGTCTCTGGGAGCCTGAGTACCAGGCAGCAGCCAGTGTGTGAGAGACTGACCTGGTGTGTCTCTGGGAGCCTGAGTACCAGGCAGCTGCAGTGTGTGTGAGACTGACCTGGTGTGTCTCTGGGAGCCTGAGTACCAGGCAGCTGCAGTGTGTGTGAGACTGACCTGGTGTGTCTCTGGGAGCCTGAGTACCAGGCAGCTGCAGTGTGTGTGAGACTGACCTGGTGTGTCTCTGGGAGCCTGAGTACCAGGCAGCAGCCAGTGTGTGTGAGACTGACCTGGTGTGTCTCTGGGAGCCTGAGTACCAGGCAGCTGCAGTGTGTGTGAGACTGACCTGGTGTGTCTCTGGGAGCCTGAGTACCAGGCAGCTGCAGTGTGTGTGAGACTGACCTGGTGTGTCTCTGGGAGCCTGAGTACCAGGCAGCTGCAGTGTGTGTGAGACTGACCTGGTGTGTCTCTGGGAGCCTGAGTACCAGGCAGCAGCCAGTGTGTGTGAGACTGACCTGGTGTGTCTCTGGGAGCCTGAGTACCAGGCAGCTGCAGTGTGTGTGAGACTGACCTGGTGTGTCTCTGGGAGCCTGAGTACCAGGCAGCAGCCAGTGTGTGTGAGACTGACCTGGTGTGTCTCTGGGAGCCTGAGTACCAGGCAGCAGACAGTGTGTGAGAGACTGACCTGGTGTGTCTCTGGGAGCCTGAGTACCAGGCAGCTGCAGTGTGTGTGAGACTGACCTGGTGTGTCTCTGGGAGCCTGAGTACCAGGCAGCAGCCAATGTGTGAGAGACTGACCTGGTGTGTCTCTGGAAGCCTGAGTACCAGGCAGCTGCAGTGTGTGTGAGACTGACCTGGTGTGTCTCTGGGAGCCTGAGTGCCAGGCAGCAGCCAGTGTGTGCGAGACTGACCTGGTGTGTCTCTGGGAGCCTGAGTACCAGGCAGCTGCAGTGTGTGTGAGACTGACCTGGTGTGTCTCTGGGAGCCTGAGTACCAGGCAGCAGCCAGTGTGTGTGAGACTGACCTGGTGTGTCTCTGGGAGCCTGAGTACCAGGCAGCAGACAGTGTGTGAGAGACTGACCTGGTGTGTCTCTGGGAGCCTGAGTACCAGGCCGCTGCAGTGTGTGTGAGACTGACCTGGTGTGTCTCTGGGAGCCTGAGTACCAGGCAGCAGCAAGTGTGTGTGAGACTGACCTGGTGTGTCTCTGGGAGCCTGAGTACCAGGCAGCAGACAGTGTGTGAGAGACTGACCTGGTGTGTCTCTGGGAGCCTGAGTACCAGGCAGCTGCAGTGTGTGTGAGACTGACCTGGTGTGTCTCTGGGAGCCTGAGTACCAGGCAGAAGCCAGTGTGTGTGAGACTGACCTGGTGTGTCTCTGGGAGCCTGAGTACCAGGCAGCAGACAGTGTGTGAGAGACTGACCTGGTGTGTCTCTGGGAGCCTGAGTACCAGGCAGCTGCAGTGTGTGTGAGACTGACCTTGTGTGTCTCTGGGAGCCTGAGTACCAGGCAGCAGCCAGTGTGTGTGAGACTGACCTGGTGTGTCTCTGGGAGCCTGAGTACCAGGCAGCTGCAGTGTGTGTGAGACTGACCTGGTGTGTCTCTGGGAGCCTGAGTACCAGGCAGAAGCCAGTGTGTGTGAGACTGACCTGGTGTGTCTCTGGGAGCCTGAGTACCAGGCAGCAGACAGTGTGTGAGAGACTGACCTGGTGTGTCTCTGGGAGCCTGAGTACCAGGCAGCTGCAGTGTGTGAGACTGACCTGGTGTGTCTCTGGGAGCCTGAGTACCAGGCAGCTGCAGTGTGTGTGAGACTGACCTGGTGTGTCTCTGGGAGCCTGAGTACCAGGCAGCAGCCAGTGTGTGAGAGACTGACCTGGTGTGTCTCTGGGAGCCTGAGTACCAGGCAGCTGCAGTGTGTGTGAGACTGACCTGGTGTGTCTCTGGGAGCCTGAGTACCAGGCAGCAGCCAGTGTGAGAGACTGACCTGGTGTGTCTCTGGGAGCCTGAGTACCAGGCAGCTGCAGTGTGTGTGAGACTGACCTGGTGTGTCTCTGGGAGCCTGAGTACCAGGCAGCAGCCAGTGTGTGAGAGACTGACCTGGTGTGTCTCTGGGAGCCTGAGTACCAGGCAGCAGCCAGTGTGTGAGAGACTGACCTGGTGTGTCCCTGGGAGCCTGAGTACCAGGCAGCTGCAGTGTGTGTGAGACTGACCTGGTGTGTCTCTGGGAGCCTGAGTACCAGGCAGCTGCAGTGTGTGTGAGACTGACCTGGTGTGTCTCTGGGAGCCTGAGTACCAGGCAGCTGCAGTGTGTGTGAGACTGACCTGGTGTGTCTCTGGGAGCCTGAGTACCAGGCAGCTGCAGTGTGTGTGAGACTGACCTGGTGTGTCTCTGGGAGCCTGAGTACCAGGCAGCAGCCAGTGTGTGTGAGACTGACCTGGTGTGTCTCTGGGAGCCTGAGTACCAGGCAGCTGCAGTGTGTGTGAGACTGACCTGGTGTGTCTCTGGGAGCCTGAGTACCAGGCAGCTGCAGTGTGTGTGAGACTGACCTGGTGTGTCTCTGGGAGCCTGAGTACCAGGCAGCTGCAGTGTGTGTGAGACTGACCTGGTGTGTCTCTGGGAGCCTGAGTACCAGGCAGCAGCCAGTGTGTGTGAGACTGACCTGGTGTGTCTCTGGGAGCCTGAGTACCAGGTAGCTGCAGTGTGTGTGAGACTGACCTGGTGTGTCTCTGGGAGCCTGAGTACCAGGCAGATGCAGTGTGTGTGAGACTGACCTGGTGTGTCTCTGGGAGCCTGAGTACCAGGCAGCAGCCAGTGTGTGTGAGACTGACCTGGTGTGTCTCTGGGAGCCTGAGTACCAGGCAGCTGCAGTGTGTGTGAGACTGACCTGGTGTGTCTCTGGGAGCCTGAGTACCAGGCAGCAGCCAGTGTGTGTGAGACTGACCTGGTGTGTCTCTGGGAGCCTGAGTACCAGGCAGCTGCAGTGTGTGTGAGACTGACCTGGTGTGTCTCTGGGAGCCTGAGTACCAGGCAGTTACATTGCGTGTGAGACTGAACTGGTGTGTCTCTGGGAGCCTGAGTACCAGGCAGCTGCAGTGTGTGTGAGACTGACCTGGTGTGTCTCTGGGAGCCTGAGTACCAGGCAGCAGCCAGTGTGTGTGAGACTGACCTGGTGTGTCTCTGGGAGCCTGAGTACCAGGCAGCTGCAGTGTGTGTGAGACTGACCTGGTGTGTCTCTGGGAGCCTGAGTACCAGGCAGTTACATTGCGTGTGAGACTGAACTGGTGTGTCTCTGGGAGCCTGAGTACCAGGCAGCAGCCAGTGTGTGAGAGACTGACCTGGTGTGTATCTGGGAGCCTGAGTACCAGGCAGCAGCCAGTGTGTGTGAGACTGACCTGGTGTGTCTCTGGGAGCCTGAGTACCAGGCAGCAGCCAGTGTGTGAGAGACTGACCTGGTGTGTCTCTGGGAGCCTGAGTACCAGGCAGCAGCCAGTGTGTGTGAGACTGACCTGGTGTCTCTGGGAGCCTGAGTACCAGGCAGCAGCCAGTGTGTGTGAGACTGACCTGGTGTGTCTCTGGGAGCCTGAGTACCAGGCAGCAGCCAGTGTGTGTGAGACTGACCTGGTGTCTCTGGGAGCCTGAGTACCAGGCAGCAGCCAGTGTGTGAGAGACTGACCTGGTGTGTCTCTGGGAGCCTGAGTACCAGGCAGCAGCCAGTGTGTGTGAGACTGACCTGGTGTCTCTGGGAGCCTGAGTACCAGGCAGCAGCCAGTGTGTGAGAGACTGACCTGGTGTGTCTCTGGGAGCCTGAGTACCAGGCAGCAGCCAGTGTGTGAGAGACTGACCTGGTGTGTCTCTGGGAGCCTGAGTACCAGGCAGCAGCCAGTGTGTGTGAGACTGACCTGGTGTGTCTCTGGGAGCCTGAGTACCAGGCAGCAGCCAGTGTGTGTGAGACTGACCTGGTGTGTCTCTGGGAGCCTGAGTACCAGGTAGCTGCAGTGTGTGTGAGACTGACCTGGTGTGTCTCTGGGAGCCTGAGTACCAGGCAGATGCAGTGTGTGTGAGACTGACCTGGTGTGTCTCTGGGAGCCTGAGTACCAGGCAGCAGCCAGTGTGTGTGAGACTGACCTGGTGTGTCTCTGGGAGCCTGAGTACCAGGCAGCTGCAGTGTGTGTGAGACTGACCTGGTGTGTCTCTGGGAGCCTGAGTACCAGGCAGCAGCCAGTGTGTGTGAGACTGACCTGGTGTGTCTCTGGGAGCCTGAGTACCAGGCAGCTGCAGTGTGTGTGAGACTGACCTGGTGTGTCTCTGGGAGCCTGAGTACCAGGCAGTTACATTGCGTGTGAGACTGAACTGGTGTGTCTCTGGGAGCCTGAGTACCAGGCAGCAGCCAGTGTGTGAGAGACTGACCTGGTGTGTATCTGGGAGCCTGAGTACCAGGCAGCAGCCAGTGTGTGTGAGACTGACCTGGTGTGTCTCTGGGAGCCCGAGTACCAGGCAGCAGCCAGTGTGTGAGAGACTGACCTGGTGTGTCTCTGGGAGCCTGAGTACCAGGCAGCTGCAGTGTGTGTGAGACTGACCTGGTGTGTCTCTGGGAGCCTGAGTACCAGGCAGCAGCCAGTGTGTGTGAGACTGACCTGGTGTGTCTCTGGGAGCCTGAGTACCAGGCAGCTGCAGTGTGTGTGAGACTGACCTGGTGTGTCTCTGGGAGCCCGAGTACCAGGCAGTTACATTGCGTGTGAGACTGAACTGGTGTGTCTCTGGGAGCCTGAGTACCAGGCAGCAGCCAGTGTGTGAGAGACTGACCTGGTGTGTATCTGGGAGCCTGAGTACCAGGCAGCAGCCAGTGTGTGTGAGACTGACCTGGTGTGTCTCTGGGAGCCTGAGTACCAGGCAGCAGCCAGTGTGTGAGAGACTGACCTGGTGTGTCTCTGGGAGCCTGAGTACCAGGCAGCAGCCAGTGTGTGTGAGACTGACCTGGTGTCTCTGGGAGCCTGAGTACCAGGCAGCAGCCAGTGTGTGAGAGACTGACCTGGTGTGTCTCTGGGAGCCTGAGTACCAGGCAGCAGCCAGTGTGTGAGAGACTGACCTGGTGTGTCTCTGGGAGCCTGAGTACCAGGCAGCAGCCAGTGTGTGAGAGACTGACCTGGTGTGTCTCTGGGAGCCTGAGTACCAGGCAGCAGCCAGTGTGTGTGAGACTGACCTGGTGTGTCTCTGGGAGCCTGAGTACCAGGCAGCAGCCAGTGTGTGTGAGACTGACCTGGTGTGTCTCTGGGAGCCTGAGTACCAGGTAGCTGCAGTGTGTGTGAGACTGACCTGGTGTGTCTCTGGGAGCCTGAGTACCAGGCAGATGCAGTGTGTGTGAGACTGACCTGGTGTGTCTCTGGGAGCCTGAGTACCAGGCAGCAGCCAGTGTGTGAGACTGACCTGGTGTGTCTCTGGGAGCCTGAGTACCAGGCAGCTGCAGTGTGTGTGAGACTGACCTGGTGTGTCTCTGGGAGCCTGAGTACCAGGCAGCAGCCAGTGTGTGTGAGACTGACCTGGTGTGTCTCTGGGAGCCTGAGTACCAGGCAGTTACATTGCGTGTGAGACTGAACTGGTGTGTCTCTGGGAGCCTGAGTACCAGGCAGCAGCCAGTGTGTGTGAGACTGACCTGGTGTGTCTCTGGGAGCCTGAGTACCAGGCAGCTGCAGTGTGTGTGAGACTGACCTGGTGTGTCTCTGGGAGCCTGAGTACCAGGCAGTTACATTGCGTGTGAGACTGAACTGGTGTGTCTCTGGGAGCCTGAGTACCAGGCAGCAGCCAGTGTGTGAGAGACTGACCTGGTGTGTATCTGGGAGCCTGAGTACCAGGCAGCAGCCAGTGTGTGTGAGACTGACCTGGTGTGTCTCTGGGAGCCTGAGTACCAGGCAGCAGCCAGTGTGTGAGAGACTGACCTGGTGTGTCTCTGGGAGCCTGAGTACCAGGCAGCAGCCAGTGTGTGTGAGACTGACCTGGTGTCTCTGGGAGCCTGAGTACCAGGCAGCAGCCAGTGTGTGTGAGACTGACCTGGTGTGTCTCTGGGAGCCTGAGTACCAGGCAGCAGCCAGTGTGTGAGAGACTGACCTGGTGTGTCTCTGGGAGCCTGAGTACCAGGCAGCAGCCAGTGTGTGTGAGACTGACCTGGTGTCTCTGGGAGCCTGAGTACCAGGCAGCAGCCAGTGTGTGAGAGACTGACCTGGTGTGTCTCTGGGAGCCTGAGTACCAGGCAGCAGCCAGTGTGTGAGAGACTGACCTGGTGTGTCTCTGGGAGCCTGAGTACCAGGCAGCAGCCAGTGTGTGTGAGACTGACCTGGTGTGTCTCTGGGAGCCTGAGTACCAGGCAGCAGCCAGTGTGGTATTGATGACCGCGTCCACAGGCACCAGGTCAGCCACCGCGTTGTTGGACGCTCTCATGGTACGCAGGATCCCCTTTCCTGCCTATACAGGGCAGAGAAATGCTAGGTTCATTACCAAGTGATGGGAATGTGGTTTCTCAGGTTATAAATCAGCAGCCACACCTTTGAAATGATCATGATCGCATTATTGCGATCTGAGCGTTTTACATATTGCACACCAGTATCTCTACTTGCACATTCATCTTCTGGCAATCTACCATTCCAGTGTTTAATTGCTATATTGTAATTACTTTGCCACTATGGCCTATTTATTGCCATTACCTCCCTTATCCTACCTCATTTGCACACACTGTATATAGACTTTTTCTACTGTATTATTGACTGTATGTTTGTTTATTCCATGTGTAACTCTGTGTTGTTGTATGTGTAGAACTGCTTTGCTTTATCTTGGCCAGGTCGCAGTTGTAAATGAGAACTTGTTCTCAACTAGCCTACTCGGTTAAATAAAAAATATATTGAGAACATATTTTTAAGGTACTTACTGCAATGAATATTCCACTAGGTCCATTGAAATTATCAATCCAGCCCTAAGAGTGAAAAAACATGTTATGAACAGTATACAGAATTGACCATTGACTACAGTATAGCTACAGCTTAGAAGACAGCGGGCTCAGTACATGGGAAGACTCACTGGGAACGGCTCTTTCCAACTGGCCCCTACTATAGAAGGCCTGATTATAGCCACGTTGAGGCTTCCACACTCCTGCTGGACCAGGTACTCAGCTATGGCCTTGGTGTAGGTGTACGTGTTGGGCCTTTTTCCTATCAGCCCTGGGGTCATCGCAGAGACCAGCTTCTCATCCATCCATCTAACCAACATGAAAACACATTGAAGACAGAACCACAATAAAAAGGTCAGTTTTCTGCCATACACAGCTCAAAAAAATAAAGGGAACACTAAAATAACACATCCTAGATCTGAATTAATGAAATATTCTTATTAAATACTTTTTTCTTTACATAGTTGAATGTGCTGACAACAACATCACAAAAATTATCAATGGAAATCAACTTTATCAACCCATGGAGGTCTGGATTTGGAGTCACACTCAAAATTAAAGTGGAAAACCACACTACAGGCTGATCCAACTTTGATGTAATGTCCTTAAAACAAGTCAAAATGAGGCTCAGTAGTGTGTGTGGCCTCCACGTGCCTGTATGACCTCCCTACAACGCCTGGGCATGCTCCTGATGAGGTGGCAGATGGTCACCTGAGGGATCTCCTCCCAGACCTGGACTAAAGCATCCACCAACTCCTGAACAGTCTGTGGTGCAATGTGGCGTTGGTGGATGGAGCGAGACATGATGTCCCAGATGTGCTCAATTGGATTCAGGTCTGGGGAACGGGCAGGCCAGTCCATAGCATCAATGCCTTCCTCTTGCAGGAACAGCTGACATGAGGTCTAGCATTGTCTTGCATTAGGAGGAACCCAGGGCCAACCGCACCAGCATATGGTCTCAACAAGGGGTCTGAGGATCTCATCTCGGTACCTAATGGCAGTCAGGCTACCTCTGGCGAGCACATGGAGGGCTGTGCGGCCCCCCAAAGAAATGCCACCCCACACCATGACTGACCCACCGCCAAACCGGTCATGCTGGAGGATGTTGCAGGCAGCAGAACGTTCTCCACGGCATCTCCAGACTCTGTCACGTCTGTCACGTGTGCTCAGTGTGAACCTGCTTTCATCTGTGAAGAGCACAGGGCGCCAGTGGCAAATTTGCCAATCTCGGTGTTCTCTGGCAAATGCCAAACGTCCTGCACGGTGTTGAGCTGTAAGCACAACCCCCACCTGTGGATGTCGGGCCCTCATACCACCCTCATGGAGTCTGTTTCTGACCGTTTGAGCAGACACATGCACATTTGTGGCCTGCTGGAGATCATTTTGCAGGGCTCTGGCAGTGCGCCTCCTGCTCTTCCTTGCACAAAGGCGGAGGTAGCGGTCCTGCTGCTGGGTTGTTGCCCTCCTACGGCCTCCTCCACGTCTCCTGATGTACTGGCCTGTCTCCTGGTAGCGCCTCCATGCTCTGGACACTACGCTGACAGACACAGCAAACCTTCTTGCCACAGCTCGCATTGATGTGCCATCCTGGATGAGCTGCACTACCTGTGTGGGTTGTAGACTCCGTCTCATGCTACCACTAGAGTGAAAGCACCGCCAGCATTCAAAAGTGACCAAAACAGTCAGTTCATAGGAACTGAGAAGTGGTCTGTGGTCACCACCTCTAGAACCACTCCTTTAATGGGGGTGTCTTATTAATTGCCTATAATTTCCACTTGTTGTGTATTCCATTTGCACAACAGCATGTGAAATGTATTGTCAATCAGTGTTGCTTCCTAAGTGGACAGTTTGATTTCACAGAAGTGTGATTGACTTGGAGTTAAATTGTGTTGTTTAAGTGTTCCCTTTATTTTTTTGAGCAGTGTATATATTCCCCAGATCACAAAACAAATAAGTCTCCGAAATTCCCTTTCCCCACACACATACATGTATGTCTCTAAAGAAATTAGCAAATGCCTACTGTAATACTTAGGGATGGAAACATTCCTACATGAACAGAACACTGACTTTCACACAACTGGTGACCATGTTGTGCATGTGTGTCCTGTTGCACCCCCTACAAGAGCAGTCAGAGGCCCCAGCTAACATTAAGAGTAAAGCAAATGTCATTTTAACAGTTCAAATTGCCCTACTACAAATGAGTGAGTGCCACTCAATCAGTAACCAAACTCCATGAAGTTTAAATCAGAGACCGTGCCTGTTTGGCAGTTTCAGTCCATGCAGTGAGATATTGAGAGACCCTCAAGGGATAGCTACCAAGCTTATGCATTAGCCACTACAAACTAATCCACAGGATGCAAAGAATCTACTTATCTATCTCAGTCAAACATGCCAAGCTGTAGATTACTACAATCTCTTGGCTTCCGGCTCTAACAATCGGCAAAGAACTTTACTCACTCTAGGCTGTCGATGAGCTTCTTGTAGTCAACAGGAGGTGGGTAAACTACTTCCTCAATGAGTGTCCGGTCACAGTTGGCGTAGGCTGTGGACACGTGGAGGAACACCTCCAAGTGCTTCATTTTGTGGGCAAGAGCCACCATCTTCTGGGTGGCTAGAACATTCAGTAGCATTGCATCTCTGAAAGGAGAACAAAAAAAATGTCACAAAACCTCATTACAGAAATGCTACTAATATATACACACAGTCAAAAGTTGACACAACTACTCATTCCAGGGTTTCTTTAATTTGACTATTTTCTACATTGTAGAATAATAGTGAAGACATCAAAACTATGAAATAACTATGACATTTTTATTTTTGTATTTTATTTAACTAGACAAGTCAGTTGACAGTGTACAGGGGAACAGAGGGTTAACTCTCTTGTTCAGCTCTGGGATTCGATCCAGCAACCTTTCGGTTACTGGCCCAACACTCTAACCACTAGGCTACCTGCCACCCCAATCATGTAGTAACCAAAAAAGTGTGAAACAAATCAAAATATATTATATATTTGAGATTCTTCAAAGTAGCCACCCTTTGCCTTGACAGCTTTGCACACTCTTGGCAATCTCTCAACCAGCTTCACCTGGAATGCTTTTCCAACAGTCTAGAAAGAAAGTCGCTCTGGATAAGAGCGTCTGCTAAATGACTTAAATGTAAATGTAAATGTAGATGGTTCCCACATATGCTGATCCCTTGTTGGCTGCTTTTCCTTCACTCTGCAGTCCAACTCATCCCAAACCATCTCAATTGGGTTGAGGTTGGGTGATTGCGGAGGCCAGGTTATCTGATGCAACACTCATCACTCTCCTTCTTGGTCTGGTCATATAGCCCTTACATAGCCTGGAGGTGTGTGTCGGGTCATTGTCCTGTTGAAATACAAATGACAGTCCCACTAAGTGCAAACCAGATGGGATGGCGTATTGCTGCAGAATGCTGTGGTAGCCATGCTGGTTAAGTGTACCTTGAATTCTAAATAAATCATTGACAGTGTCACCAGCAAAGCACCTCCACATGCTTCACGGTGGGAACCCCACATGGGAAGATCGTCCATTCACCTATTCAGCGTCTCACAAAGGCACTGCGGTTGGAACCAAAAATCTCAAATTTGGACTCATCAGACCAAAGGACAGATTTACACTGGTCTAATGTCCATTGCTCGGGTTTCTTGGCCCAAGCAAGTCTCTTCTTATTGGTGTCCTTTAGTAGAGGTTTCTTCGCAACCATGAAGGCCTGATTCACGCAGTCTCCTCTGAACAGCTAATGTTGAGATGTGTCTGTTACTTGAACTCTGTGAAGCATTTATTTGGGCTGCAATCTGAGGTGCAGTTAACTCTAATGAACTTATCCTCTGCAGCAGAGGTAACTCTGGGTCTTCCTTTCCTGTGGCGTTCCTCATGAGCCAGTTTCATCATAGCGGTTGATGGTTTTTGCGACTGCACTTGAATAAACTTTAAAAGTTCTTGACATTTTCCATATTGACTGACCTTCATGTCTTCAAGTAATGATGGACAGACATTTCTCTTTGCTTATTTGAGCTGTTCTTGCCATAATATATAGTGTGCATTTGGAAAGTATTCAGATCCCTTGACTCATTCCACATTTTGCTATGTTACAGCCTTATTCCAAAAGTGATTAAATTGTTTTTTTCCTTCATCAATCTACACACAATACCCCATAATGACAAAAGCAAAAACAGTTTTGTAGAAATGTTAGCAAATAAACTGAAATATGACATTTACATAAGTATTCAGAGCTCAGTACTTTGTTGAAGCACCTTTGGCAGTGATTACAGCCTTTAGTCTTCTTGGGTATGATGCTACAAGCTTGGCACACCTGTATTTGGGGAGTTTCTCCCATTCTTCTCTGTAGATTCTCTCAAGCTCTGGCAGGTTGGATGGGAAGTGTTGCTGCACAGCTTTTTTCAGATCTCTCCAGAGATGTTAGATTGGGTTCAAGTCCCCGCACACTGACTCTGTACCGTTGCCCCCTGTATATAGCCTCGTTATTGTTATTTTTTATTTTAGTCTACTTGATAAATATATTCTTAACTCTTCTTGAACTGCACTGTTGGTTAAGGGCTTGTAAGTAAGCATTTCGCGGTAAAGTCTACACTTGTTGTATTCGGTGCATGTGACAAATAAAGTCTGATTTGAAGTCCGGGCTCTGGCTGGGTCACTCAAGGACATTCAGAGACTTGTACCGAAGCCACTCCTGTGTTGTCTTGGCTGTGTGCTTAGTGTCGTTGTCCTGTTGGAAGGTGAACCTTCACCCCAGTCTGAGGTCCTGCGTGCTCTGGAGCAGGTTTTCATCAACGATCTCTGTACTTTGCTCCATTCATCTGTCCCTCGATCCTGACAAGCCTCCCAGTCCCTGTCACCGAAAAGCATCTCTACAGCATGATGCTGCCACCACCATGCTGCACTGTAGGGGTGGTGCCAGGTTTCCTCCAGATGTGACACTTGGCATTCAGGCCAAAGAGTTCAATGTTCGTTTTATCATACCAGAGAATCTTGTTTTCCCTGGTCTGAGAGTCTTTTGGTGCCTTTTGGCAAACTCCAAACGGGCTGTCATGTGCCTTTTACTGAGTGGCTTCCGTCTGGCCACTCTACCATAAAGGCCTGATTGGTGGAGTGCTGCAGAGATGGTTGTCCTTTCGAATATTTTCCCATCTCCACAAAGGAACTCAGGAGCTCTGTCAGAGTGACCATCGGGATCTTGGTCACTTCCGTGACCAAGGCCCTTCTCCCACAATTGCTCAGTTTGGCCGGACGGCCAGCCAGCTCTAGGAAGAGTTTTAGTGGTTCCAAACTTCTTCCATTTAAGAATGATGGAGGCCACTGTTTTTTCGAAGGATCTTCAATGCTGCAGAAATGTTTTGGTACCCTTCCCCAGATCTGTGCTTCGAGACAATCCTGTCTCAGATCTCTGCGGACAATTCCTTATGGCTTGGTTGTTGCACTGACAACTGTGGGAGCTTATATTGACAGGTGTATGCCTTTCCAAATCATGCCCAATCAATTGAATTTACCACAGGTGGACTCCAATCAAGTTATAGAAACATCTCAAGGATGACCAATGGAAACAGGATGCACCTGAGCTCAACTTCCAGTCTCATAGCAAAAGGACTGAATACTTATGGAAATTAGGTTAAAAAATATGCAATTACAGGGTATTATTGTGTGTAGATTGATGAGGAATACAGTGAACTTAATCAATTTTAGTTCATCAAGTCTAAAGTAACAAAATGTGGGAGAAGTCAAGGGGTCAATACTTTCTGAATGCACTGTGTGTGTGTGTGTGTGTGTGTGTGTGTGTGTGTGTGTGTGTGTGTGTGTGTGTGTGTGTGTGTGTGTGTGTGTGTGTGTGTATACAGTTGAAGTCAGAAGTTTACATAGACCTTATCCAAATACATTTCAAATCAGTTTTTCACAATTCCTGACATTTAATCCTAGTTACAATTCCCTGTCTTAGGTCAGTTAGAACCACCATTTTATTTTAAGAATGTGAAAAGTCAGAATAATAGTATAGAGAATGATTTACTTCAGCTTTTATTTCTTTCATCACATTCCCAGTGGGTCAGAAGTTTACATATATTCATATAGTATTTGGTAGCATTGCTTTTAAATAGTTTACCATAGGTCAAACGTTTCGGGGAGCCTTCCACAAGCTTCCCACAATAAGTTGGGTGAATTTTGCCCGTTCCTCCTGACAGAGCTGGTGTAACTGAGTCAGGTTTGTAGGCCTCCTTGCTCGCACACACTTTTTCAGTTCTGCCTACACATTTTCTATAGGATTGAGGTCGGGGCTTTGTGATGGCCACTCCAATACCTTGACTTTGTTGTCCTTAAGCCATTTTGCCACAACTTTGGAAGTATGCTTGGGGTCATTGTCCATTTGGAAGACCGATTTGCAACCAAGCTTTAACTTCCTGACTGATGTCTTAAGATGTTGCTTCAATATATCCACATAATTTTCCTCCCGCATGATGCCATCTATTTTGTGAAGTGCACCAGTCCCTCCTGCAGCAAAGCACCCCCACAACATCATGCTGCCATCCCCGTGCTTCAAGGTTGGGATGGTGTTCTTCAGCTTGCAAGCCTCCCCCTTTTTCTTTCAAACATGACGATGGTCATTATGGCCAAACAGTTCAATTTTTGTTTCATCAGACCAGATGACATTTCTCCAAAAAGCACGATCTTTGTCCCCATGTGCAGTTGTAAACCATAGACTGGTTTTTTTATGGTGGCTTTGGAGCAGTGGCTTCTTCCTTGCTGAGAAGCCTTTCAGCATATGCTGATATAGGACTCGTTTTACCGTGGATATTGATACTTCTGTACCTGTTTTCTCCAGCATTTTCACAAGGTCCTTTGCTGTTGTTCTGGGATTGATTTGCACTTTTTGTACCAATGTACGTTAATCTCTAGGAGACAGAATGCCTCTCCTTCCTGAGCAGTATGACAGCTGCGTGGTCTCATGGTGTTTATACTTGCGTACTATTGTTTGTACAGATGAACGTGATACCTTCAGGCATTTGGAAATTGCTCCCAAGGATGAACCAGACTTGCGGAGGTCTACAATGATTTTTCCGCGGTCTTGGTCTTCATTTGAGTGTCCCATTATGGCAAGCAAAGAGGCACTGAGTTTGAAGGTAGGCCTTGAAATACAGGTAATGAGAACTCGGGAGGTGGCGAATCGCATCTCTGCATGTCTGGCAGACATATCAGTGTGGATGACGGATCACCACCTCAAGCTGAACCTCTGCAAGACAGAGCTGCTCTTCCTCCCGGGGAAGGACTGCCCGTTCCATGATCTCGCCATCACGGTTGACAACTCCATTGTGTCCTCCTCCCAGAGCGCTAAGAACCTTGGCGTGATCCTGGACAACACCCTGTCGTTCTCAACTAACATCAAGGCGGTGGCCCGTTCCTGTAGGTTCATGCTCTACAACATCCGCAGAGTACGACCCTGCCTCACACAGGAAGCGGCGCAGGTCCTAATCCAGGCACTTGTCATCTCCCGTCTGGACTACTGCAACTCGCTGTTGGCTGGGCTCCCTGCCTGTGCCATTAAACCCCTACAACTCATCCAGAACGCCGCAGCCCGTCTGGTGTTCAACCTTCCCAAGTTCTCTCACGTCACCCCGCTCCTCCGCTCTCTCCACTGGCTTCCAGTTGAAGCTTGCATCTGCTACAAGACCATGGTGCTTGCCTACGGAGCTGTGAGGGGAACGGCACCTCAGCACCTCCAGGCTCTGATCAGGCCCTACACCCAAACAAGGGCACTGCGTTCATCCACCTCTGGCCTGCTCGCCTCCCTACCACTGAGGAAGTACAGTTCCCGCTCAGCCCAGTCAAAACTGTTCGCTGCTCTGGCCCCCCAATGGTGGAACAAACTCCCTCACGACGCCAGGACAGCGGAGTCAATCACCACCTTCCGGAGACACCTGAAACCCCACCTCTTTAAGGAATACCTAGGATAGGATAAGTAATCCTTCTCACCCCCCCCTTTAAGATTTAGATGCACTATTGTAAAGTGACTATTCTACTGGATGTCATAAGGTGAATGCACCAATTTGTAAGTCGCTCTGGATAAGAGCGTCTGCTAAATGACTTAAATGTAAATGTAAATGTAAGGTAATCCTCCAATTGACTCAAACAATGTCAATTAGCCTATCAGAAGCTTCTAAAGTCATTACATCATTTTCTGGAATTTTCCAAGCTGTTTAAAGGCACAGTCAACTTAGTGTATGTAAACGTCTGACCCACTGGAATTGTGATACAATGAATTATAAGTGAAATAATCTGTCTGTAAACAATTGTTGGAAAAATTAATTGTGTCATGCACAAAGTAGATGTCCTAACCAACTTGCCAAAACTATAGTTTGTTAACAAGAAATGTGTGGAGTGGTTGAAAAACTCCAACCTAGGTGTATGTAAACTTCCAACTTCAACTGTGTATATACATATAGATATATATCTATATATCTATATATATTTTAAGCCTAAGCAATAGATAGGTACGTCCGGAGGGTTAGTAAAACTGTGAGAGTAATTTCTCTGCAGGAGAAGCAAGTGTGAGAGAAGAGCCAAGATCACTGTAGATAAATCTGAAATTGCAGCACTGTCCAGCAAGGTTCTGGGAGCAGAAGTGAAACAACGTTCTGGGGAGCAGTATCAGGAAGGAAACAATGGCTCACTTTAGAGGCTCATTGAATCGGATGGTTGCAGCACAGTGGAAGACTATGTTGATGCAGTCAGCAAGAGTTTCCTGGTCCACTTTGCTCAGGTCCAGTTCTGGCAGGGTGAGGTCACTGTTCACAGCCACTATCTTCTCAGCAAAGTCTGGCTGCTCATCTCGTAACCTGTCAAAAAGCTGAAAAACAAATACAGTTGTACTACAGTTGTAATACTCCTTCATGACACTGTCACAGCCAATAAGCTAAAATGAGCCTACAAGTAAAAAAAAAAAAATGAAATCAATGTGTAGGTGGAGGGAAGTGTTTTGGTTCGAAAGCACTCCCAAGAAAGCAATTCCATTAGTAAGACATAGGCTTCCCTACATCGTGGTCTGCCATGGCCCAATTGTAAAGAGTGTGGGCTGTGGAGCTACAAAGTCTCCGTAACAAGCAGTCAAGAACTTATGACGCATCACCCCACACAGCCTACATAGTTTTGGCTAACCCCCTTGAACATTCCTCTTTGGCTACCCCATTAGACCTTTCCCCTTCTCCAGCTCTTCTCACCTTGCAGTTGATCATGTCTGCGATGCGGGCCAGGGGAGCGTGGCCCGCTTTGTGCCGGACAAGGACGTACACAGCCTTGACTCCAGGGCAGGACCGCATCAACTTCTCCAGCAGGACTTTTCCCATAAAGCCTGTGGCCCCTGTGATCAGCACATTCTTCCCCTCATAGTACTCAGGAATGGTCACCATTTTGTCTGTGTGCTCCACCTTCCTCAACGACGCCACCTGTGGAATGATTACATCATCGTTAGCCTAGTCACTGAAGATCCTTACTAGCGTGATGGAATTTCAGCAATTACTAGGGCTGTGACCATATCAGTTATTCAATATTTTTCCATGGCAAAAATGAAAACACAACACAGACCGAACTCTTCAGTCCTTTAAAAACCTGTTGTAAGTAAGATGGTCTATGGCTTGGAAAATAAATAATGTGACTCTGGATGACAACATAATGATGTTTGTTTCCTAAAGAAGTTAAACCTGCTTTGTTTCCTTGCCACGATACAAACGAGTATCGCAATACTCATATCGTCACTAGCAGTTACACGGTCAAAACCACCCCAGTTTGTAGAGGCAAAAACTTCCCTTACCATCTTCAACAGTTAACTTCCTAAGCCCATAGCTATCACTTACAGAAGATAACACATCTTAGGAATTCAGCCACTCCAATGTTGTAAGCTAGTTTTATCCTGTCTCATCCACACACTGCCATTAAGAAGGCTGCCGAGCTCAAAAGCTTTACTTAAACCTTGCTGAGACGGGTTTCTCATTGGCACAATCTACTACAAGAGGTCTAGAGAGCAGAGTTAAGCACTCTACAAAGATCCAGTAAAGACAATTGAAACAGCCTAGAGTAGTAGAAAGAAGACTGCTCTACACAACATCACATATAAATCACTAATACCCAGTTTACCTTGTTGCAACACAAGAGTTAACAAGCCTGTGTTCTTTTTTTAACAGGTCTTATCTCTAGTCGTCGGGTGGATGATACGCTGCTGTTGATACAGAACAGATACAGAACACTACTCCGACAGATAGTGCCTCCAGAAAGTAATCACACCCCTTGACTTTTTCCGCATTTTGTTGTTACAGCCTACACACAATACCCCCTAATGTCAAAGTAGAATTATGTTTTAAGAAATGTTTACAAATAAATGTGAAATTAAAATCTGAAATGTCTTGAGTCAATAAGTATTCAACCCCTTTGATATGGAAAACATAAATAAGTTCAGGAGTAAACATTTGCTTAACAAGTCACATAATAAGTTGCATGTGTGCAATAATAGTGTTTGACAAGACTTTTGAATGACTACCTCATCTCTGTAACCCACACATACAGATAATTGTAAGGTCCCCAGTCGAGCAGTGAATTTCAAACACAATGACCAGGGAGGTTTTCCAATGCCTCGCAAAGAGCACCTTTTACTTACTTTAGTTCACCCTTATTTTACCAGGTAAATTGACTGAGAACACATTCTCATTTACAGCAACGACCTGGGGAATAGTTAGTGGGGAAAAATGGGGGGAAAAAATTACAAAGCAGACAATGACTATCCCTTTGAGCATGATGAAGTTATGAATTAATTACACTTTGGATGGAGCATCAATACACCCTGTAACTACAAAGATACAGGCGTCCTTCCTAACTCAGTTGCCGGAGAGGAAGGAAACCGCTCAGGGATTTCATCATGAGGCCAATGATGACCTTAACAGTTACAGAGGTTAAAGGCTGTGATAGGAGAAAACTGAGGATGGAACCACAACATTGTAGTTATCAAATCTAATGGTATTAGTCACATAAACATATTTAGCAGATGTCATTGCGGGTGTAGCGAAATGCTTGTGTTCCTAGCTCCAACAGTACAGTAATATCTAACAATTCACAACAATACACACATCTAAAAGTAAAATAATGGAATTAAGAAATATTGCTCTGGCAAGACTTGAGAATGGCTGTCTAGCAATGATCAACAACCAACATGACAGAGCATTTAGAATTTTTAAAAATAAAACTTGTGCAAATATTGTACAATCCATGTGCGCAAAGCTCTTAGGTCATGTCTACACTTGCCACTTACATGCAACTTCTGCTATCAGAACACGAAGATCGAATTGAAAAGACGGATCTAGACACACAAAAGTCGCTTTGTGGTCTGATTGTGTTCAGATCTGGCTGACCACTTCAGGAGGTGGTCAGGGACATATTTTGTGCAGATTTCTCCTCAGTCTGAACTAGAGATCGACTGATTAATCCGAATGGCCGATTAATTGGGCCCGATTTCAAGTTTTCATAACAATCGGAAATCAGTATTTTTGGACACCGATTTGAGCGGTTATTTTTTTTTTTTTTACACCTTTATTTATCCTTTATTTAACCAGGCAAGTCAGTTAAGAACACATTCTTATTTTCAATGACGGCCTAGGAATGGTGGGTAAACTGCCTTGTCAGCTCGGGCATTCAATCTTGCAACCTTACAGCTAACTAGTCCAACGCTCTAACCACCTGCCTCATGAGGAGCCTGCCTGTTACGCGGATGCAGTAAAGCAAAGGTAAATTGCTAGCTACCATTAAACTTATCTTATGAAAAACGATCAATCACAATCACTAGTTAACTACACATGGTTTATGATATTACTAGTTTATCTAGCGTGTCCTCCGTTGCATATAATCGATGTGGTGAGTATTCCCGTCGTTGCTCTGTGTACCTAACCATAAACATCAATGCCTTTCTTAAAATCAATACACAGAAGTATATATTTTCAAACCAGCATATTTAGCTAAAAGAAAGGTTAGCAGGCAATATTAACCAGGTGAAATTGTGTCACTTCTCTTGCGTTCATTGCACGCAGAGTCAGGGTTTATCCAACAGTTTGGGCCGCCTAATTTGCCAGAATTGTACTTAATTATGACATAACATTGAAGATTGTGCAATGTAACAGGAATATTTTGACTTATGGATGCCACCCGTTAGATAGAATATGGAACGTTTCTGTATTTCACTGAAAGAATAAACTTCTTGTTTTCGAGATGATAGTTTCCAGATTTGACCATATTAATGACCTAAGGCTCGCATTTCTGTGTGTTATGTTATAATTAAGTCTATAATTTGATAGAGCAGTCTGACTGAGCGATGGTAGGCACCAGCAGGCTCGTAAACATTCATTCAAACAGCACTTTCGTGCGTTTTGCCAGCAGCTCTTCACAATGCTTCAAGCATTGCACTGTTTATGACTTCAAGCCATAAACAGCTTTTTATGTAGCCTAGGCCTACTGGTTGTACGAATTTTGGGATCTATCATCCCACAACTGGCTATTTCTTTCTTGACAACCTGAGTAGTGTGTGACCCTAAGGTGGCAACACATACATTCAAAGTAATTTCAATGAGTCTTTCTCCATTCTGATTGCTTTATATTGTTCAATATCAACCACAAAAAAAGTCATAATTGTCATCAATTTCTGCATTTGAGATCATTTCCACACTGACACATAGGGCTGCACGGTATGGGCAAGCAATCTGGGCCTCATTTTTAACCAAATGTTGCAATTTGACATGCGATTTTGAGCAAAACACTTGGGTTAACTGTTAAAATCATGGCAATAGAAGGTCTATTCTAATTATATAGTTAGAATATAATAGTGGGAACTTTTAATACAATGTTGTTTGACATGACAACGAATGAAAATGCCATTGTGAAAGGGTAGGAACTAAAGTGTTGATAGGTGTTTCCTAGGGAACCATATAATCTTTGGCTACATTGAATGTTTTCTCTTAGCTACTTAGATATTCTTGCTTTGCGTATTCCTTTTTAATTTAGAAGATACTGTTGCGCAAACAACGTGCTGATTTAGGTCTACACCATCACTGGTATTATCAGGCTGTATGGCTAATTACGCTTGCTCTTATTCAGTACATTTAGTAGATAGCAAGAGATTAGCATTAGCGGCTAACAAGATTTAGGAACAACTTGCTAAGAAAAGACAAACTAGCTGTTTGCAGATGTAAGAAGAAACACAAGCTAATAGTGTAATTATGGAATGCTACTAGATTTATATTAAGAAGCAAAGTGACAACTCCATCGTTGTCATCAACATTGTTGCATATGCTGTATAGACCATGCAGACTAAAAGCAAGTGTCTCGTGGTCGAGGAACAACAAATGCGCTCCTTAAGTGACAGGAGCCAGGACTAGGTCTCTGTGGAAAGCAGCATGGAGAGAGAGAGAGTGGCGAGAGATGACTCAAGTAGCGAAGTAAACTATAAAAATGGATGTTACACATTTAACAAACCAAACATTCAAATACCGTTATCGAAGGTAAAGTAAAAACTCGAACCTGTCCATGACACAATACTGGTACATCGCAAAAAAACGTATACCGCCCAGCCCTAACGAGGACATACTATTTTTACGTGCTATGCATTTCAGCGGTCTCTTTCTGTGAGCTTGTGTGGCCTACCACTTCACGGCTGAGCCGTTGTTGCCACTAAACATTTTCACTTCACAAAATCAGCACTTATAGTTGACCGGGGCAGCTCTAGCAGGGCAGAAATTTGACAAACTGACTTGTTGGAAAGGTGGCATCCTATGACGGTGCCACGTTGAAAGTCATTGAGCTCTTCAGTAAGGCCATTCTACTGCCAGTTTGTCTCTGGAGATTGCATGGCTGTGTCCTCGATTTTATACCCGTCAACAACGGATGTGGCTAAAATAGCCGAATCCACTCATTTGAAGGGGTGTCCACATATGTGACTCACCACCAGGATTCGGTCTTATGTATCAACATTTGAATCTGTTTTTTAAATTATTTGTTTTACATTGGATAAAAGTGGACACTCAGAGCTACAAAATGGTATATCATACACTACATTTGAAAGTTGATAACTCACTTTTGAGAAAACCTGTCTTTCAATGTTTTAATACTACTATTGGAGAGCCCTTCTTTGTCTACATCCATTCAGCATTGTTCACACTCTCTAAAGCCTTAGCCCCACCCATCTCTTTAACCTGTTACTCCTACCCCCTACTTTTTAGAACATTCTGTTAAAAATCGCGCAACATTTCAGCGCCCTGCTGCTCATGCCAGGAATATAGTATATGCATATGATTAGTATGTGTGGATAGAAAACACTCAGACGTTTATAAAACTGGTTAAATCACGGCTGTGACTATAACAGAACGTGCGTTTCATCGAAAAGTGCAGGAAAATCTGATCACTGAAAATGGAAAAATATATCCATGCGCGACTTGAACCCATTGATAAAGGTGAACCACATTTAATGGGGCTGAGGTTGCAATACCTACAGCTTCCACACGATGTCTAGAGTCTTGTCATTTGCCTACTACTATGTTTCTTGGTCAAACAGACGCAAGGCAGCGCAGTTCTTCCGGTCTCCGACCGGATATTTTGGTTGAGATTTACCCGGACATTATTTCCAGACGGACAGCTAAAGAATACACATCGCCTCGTGATCAATTTGGTCGCTTATTAACGTGTACTAATACCTAAAGTTGCATTACAAAAGTATTTCGAAGTGTTTTGTGATAGTTTATCGTCGACTTTTTTCATTTAAAAAAATGACGTTACAAGACGCTATTTTTTTCTGTTTATCACACAGTCTGCATAGATCGATATCTAGGCTATATATGGACCGATTTAATCGAAAAAAAGACCCAATAGTGATTATGGGACATCTAGGAGTGCCAACAAAGAAGATGGTCAAAGGTAATGAATGTTTTATATTTTATTTGTGCGGTTTGTGTAGCGACGACTATGCTAATTATTTTGTTTACGTCCCCTGCGGCTCTTTCGGGGTGTTACATGTTATCAGATAATAGTTTCTCATGCTTTCGCCGAAAAGCATTTTAAAAATCTGACTTGTTGCCTGGATTCACAACGAGTGTAGCTTTAATTCAATACCCTGCATGTGTATTTTAATGAACGTTTGAGTTTTAACTAGTACTATTAGCATTTAGCGTAGCGCATTTGCATTTCCAGATGTCTAGATGGGACGCCTGCGTGTCAGGTAGGAGCAAGAGGTTAAGGGTTGAGCCGAGAATTCTCTACTAACTTGCCAGCCACTTCCAGACATCAAGAGAGAAAACAGCTCACTGAACATTACTCGCCCTAGCAGATCTGGTTAGGCTATGTTATCCAGAGCATTGGTGACTGCAACTATCCTGTCAGATTGTCCGTTCATAAATGCAGTGTTTCGCATTCAGAGCGCACACTGGACGCTCTGGCTAATAAGTAGGATCGATCCGAAAGCTCTGACCTCACAGCAACAGTCAAGCACCCAAGCTAACTGGCTAACATTGGCTAGCTACTTCCAGACACATAATGAGAGAACACTGACCATTTTACTCACCCTAGCAGAGCTGGTTATGCTCTTTTCATGTTATCCAGAGCATTGATGACTAACTGTGCTAACTGACTAACTGTGCTGCTGGCAACAATTGAATTACACTTTGTTGCCAACGTTTACAGACACCGGACATATTCAAAATTAATCAGTTATTCTGCGCTCTGGCACACTAAGAACAGGCTTTTGTTAAGAAATGTAGCTTGATCGCTATCGTGGTAAACAATGAATCCCAACGCATGAAAATATTGTCTGTGAGTATAAAAGAACTGATATTGCAGGCAAAAACCTGAGGAAAATCAAACCAGGAAGTGCTGTTTTTCCTGAAAGCTCTCTGTTCCATTGGATGCCTTGCCTCCATTTAAAGGGATATCAACCAGATTCCTTTTCCTATGGCTTCCTCAACGTGTCAGTCTTTAGACAGTTTCAGGATTTTATTTTGAAAAATGAGCGAGAATGATAGCATCGCGTCAGTGGACAGCTGGGTGTTCGCAGAGTTTTGCGTGGGGCACCCATTGTCTCTCCCTCGCCTATTGAAAAAGCGACAGTCTCAGTTGATATATTATCGATTATATATTTTAAAAACAACCTGAGGATTGATTATAAAAAACGTTTGACATGTTTCTGTGGACATTACAGATACTATTTGGAATTTCCGTCTGCGATGTCGTGACCGCTCGAGCCTGTGGATTTCTTAACAACGCGCTAAACAAATGGAGGTATTTTGGATATAAAAATAATCTTTATGGAACAAAAGGAACATTTATGTGTAACTGGGAGTCTCGTGAGTGCAAACATCCGAAGATCATCAAAGGTAAGCCATTTAATCTATTGCTTTTCTGACTTTCGTGACCAATCTACTTGGCTGCTAATGTTTGTAATATTTTGTCTACTGAAAGAGATGTTCTTACATAAACACTTGTTATGCTTTCGCCGAAAAGCTGTATTGAAATCTGACAACGCAAGTGGATTAACAAGCTAAGCTGTGTTTTGCTATATTGCACTTGTGATTTCATGAAAATGTAATATTTTTAGTAATTTAATTTGAATTTGGCGAGCTGCAATTCAGCGGGTGTTGATGAAAATGATCCCGCTAAAGGGATGGGTGTGTCAAGAAGTTAAAGTTAAGATGTGTTGTGACAAGGTAGGGGTGGAAGACAGTCCTATTTGGTAAAAGACCAAGTGCATATTATGGCAAGAACAGCTCAAATATGCAAAGAGAAACGACGGTCCATCATTACTTCAAGACATTAAGGTCAGTCAATACGGAAAATGTCAATAACTTTGAAAGTTTCTTCAAGTTCAGACGCAGAAACCATCAAGCACTATGATGAAACTGGCTCATGAGGTCCGCCACAGGAAGGGAGAACGCAGGGTTACCTCTGATGCAGAGGATAAGTTCATTAGTTACGAGCCTCAGAAATTGCAGCCCAAATAAATGCTTCAAAGTTCAAGTAACAGACATCAACAGCAACTGTTCAGAGGAGACTTCATGGTCGCTACTAAAGGACACCAATAATAAGAAGAGACTTGCTTGGGTAAAGAAACACGAGCAATGGACAATGGACAGGATGAAATCTGTCCTTTGAACCGCTGTGTCATTGTGAGATGCAGAGTAGATGAAAGAATGATCTCTGCATGTGTGAAGCATAGAGGTGGTGGTGTGATGGTTATTTGCTGGTGACACTGTCTGTGATTTATTAGAATTCAAGGCACACTTCTGCAGCGATACGCCATCCCACCTGGTTTGCGCTTAGTGGGACTATCATTTGTTTTTCAACTGGTCAATGACCCAACACACCTCCATGCTGTGTAAGGTCTATTTGACCAAGGAGAGTGATGGAGTGCTGCATCAGATGACCTGGCCTCCACAATCACCCGACCTCAACCCAATTGAGATGTTTTGGGATGAGTTTGCCCGCAGAGTGAAGGAAAAGCAGCCAACAACAGCTCAGCATTTGTGGGAAATCCTTCAAGACTGTTGGAAAAGCATTCCAGGTGAACATGGTTGAGAGAATGCCAAGAGTGTGCAAAGCTATCATCAAGGTAAAGGGTGGCTACTTTGAAGAATCTAAAATCTAAAATATATTTTGATTTGTTTAACACTTTTTTTTTTTAGTTACTACATGATTCCATGTGTGTTATTTCATAGAATAGTCAAATAAAGAAAAACCCTTGAATGAGTAGGTGTCCAAACCTTTGACTGGTACTGTACATATACATTTTTTAATGGCACATGAGACTCCTGTCTTATTCAAGCCCATCTCAGTGAACAAATATATTGCAGAGGCTGTGAGGATGGCACAGTCCAAGAAGGGGAGGGTGGCTAAAATGTACAACTCTCTCCAGAATGCGCTCTCTCCCGTCACTGTGTGCAAATTCATTGTTTCATAACTTCGTGTGAATGGTTTGCGTTTGATTGTGAGTGTCTATCAATTCCCCATTACATATATCACCAGTAGTGCATTTACCGCTAATTCATAATCTACAATATTTGTTTGGTTATGGTCATTTCTGTTAATGTATTCAATATATGATTCCAGTATTTTACCTTTCTCTTTGTCAGAGTAAACACATTTTGGTTTATTTCATTCCATTTACAAGTTGTCAATTTAGTCATTGTCTTTTTGGTTAGAGCGCTCCTGTCAATATTGATTAACGACGTGCACCTGATTACCCATAGAAGTTGGCCTATATGTTACCTGGCCTGCCCGCAAATGTAGGCATATAAATGTGCCCATTTGGTGATCTGATAGTAATTGTGACCCGTTTCAGGATGCTAGGCATATGTTGCATGTCACTACTTCACAGGAGAGGCATTTAAACAGAAAATTAAGTCTTCTGGGGCAGAAATGCCTTCTGGAACATTTGAACTTTCACGTGCCTTAATAACAAATGTGTATGCCACCAGTAAATACTAATAAAAAATTTAAAATTACAAGCCTAGTTGGTTTAGACAAAAAACGACAGGAACCTTCCCATGAATGCTGAGATAATGGATGGGCTGGACATGAGTTCGGATTGGTCAGCCATGTAACATGCTTCTGTCTATAACATGAACTGCTCAGTATGTGTCAATAATCCTTTCTACCTCAGCTTTTTTTTAAAGATATCATGAAGAACTGCAAAAGTTTTGCTACTGCTCTTAATGTCGCTGCCCTGAATTTAACAGGCGCTATCGACAAATTCAAGATCAGTGGGAAGAAGTTGTGATTGACTACTTTCTGTAGGACGACCGTGCCATGCTGAAAATGTATCAAATAATGAGGAAATTCCTGATTTAGGTAAAAACATTTATTTGAACCAGACATTGAAGAGTCTTCTGATGACAGTTATTGGGAAGAAATGGCGTGTTGTCACGGAAGAAGTTGAACGAGGGAGTCAAAAAGAGAAATTAGAAGGCTGTTGTATAAAATACCTGTCTCCGGATTATGTCTTCAAACTAAAGGGCAAGAATGGCATCAATGAGAGCAGGAGAAGCGTTCATCCATGTGTATGGGTAAGAGTCTAGTTACATTTTCAGATAGTATACGTTCAGAATTTCGTAAGAAAGTAGTTATTGCAAGTTAAAGCGATCTGTCAGCTACTAACGTTAGCTGGCCAGCTGGCTTGCTAACGTTACGAATAACATTACTACACAGATCATACACGCATCTCAGAAAGCCATTTGCATTGCAAGTTATAGCCTAATGTTAGCTAGCTAGCTAACATTGAACTTAGCTTGTTAGCTTTAGCTACCAGCAGATTCATGCATGGTAGTAACGTTAAAGTTGGGATTATGGTTCATTGTTAAGCTAGTTAACTACATGTTTAAACAAACGAAGACTCCACTATGCACGTAACCATTTCACTGTAAACATGACACTTTCTTTATCTTGCATGTGACAAATAAACTTAGATTTGATTTGATGTGTGTGTTTATCAGAGATGGTAATGTGAAGAACATGAACTGCAATTCAAATTAGGATATAAATGTTAGGCCAACGAGACAGTGTCCAAGATCTACAATTCTCTGGTAGAATGCCCTGCTTTCATTTCGTCACACTCACAACCATAAGCTATTTTCTGTAATTAGCTCACCATTAAGTTTTAATTACTGATTTAGTTTAGTTTATTTCCTGTAATAATTAATAAAAATTAGCTAAAGTTGGCATGACTGTCCTGTGAGGATCCAAATAGGTCAGATCAGCTTTGCAATAAATAACTTCAACCAGACCCCCTCTCACCCACAGGGGTGGGGGAAGAAACTGGTGGGGGTTAACACCTCACACCCTGTCGTAATTCAAGGACAGAACATTCAGACATCCCTCTCCAAATTCACACAAGGAATGTGCTTTGTTTTAAAAATACTTTACCCGACGTGGGGAATGGTCAGAGGCGACCTAAAAGAACACTAATGCCGTTTTGGTTGTTATTTTGTGATGTCATTAAAAAATGTTAAAGGAAATATTGTAACTTGACAAGTATACAGACATAGGGGCGGCAGCGTAGCCTAGTGGTTAGAGCGTTGGACTAGTAACCGGAAGGTTGCGAGTTCAAACCCCCGAGCTGACAAGGTACAAATCTGTCGTTCTGCCCCTGCAGGCAGTTAACCAACCCACTGTTCCCAGGCCGTCATTGAAAATAAGAATATGTTCTTAACTGACTTGCCTGGTTAAATAAAGGTAAAATATATATTTTTTTTTAAATGTACGAAGTTTAGATCCTCGGCGTTGACAAATTATGAAAGTGTTTTTGTTAAGAGAGGAATGATTTTAGAAACTGTAAGAGGAAATTGTTCTATAACTGTGCACAG
This sequence comes from Oncorhynchus keta, assembly GCF_023373465.1. NCBI lineage: Eukaryota > Metazoa > Chordata > Actinopteri > Salmoniformes > Salmonidae > Oncorhynchus > Oncorhynchus keta. The sequence continues at coordinate 43,298,857 of NC_068437.1, read as the reverse complement.
TAAGTAGTCACCGCCCCCCTTGAGTGAGGTCAGAGAGCGTGTCAACCTGACAGAACCGCCCCTTTTGAACAAACTGTATAAAATGGGTTAATAATTAACATAGACCAAAGAGACTGCAGCTTGAGCTGCAGCTTACGTTTAAAGTGGTTTGAACTCAATCTCAACATGAGGTAGAGACGATAAAGTCACCTCCCGGACAATCACTGATACGGCTGATTAGCTGTCCTAAAAAGCTAATTTAAGTGGGCCCATTCTACTACTCTTTTCAAACCATTGTATTCCGCTACTCTCATCACCCCACTGGGAACCATCGACACGGCTGGCCTATCTTCAAAGAAACATCTTCCAGAGCGATTGTAAGTTGAATAAACTCTGTAGTTCTGTTCAGGACTACACAACAAGTCACCGGATATCAGAAGACTGCAGAGGAGAACAGAGGAACCATTTTGGACAATCAAAGCCTTATAAGCGTGCCGCGAAAACCCCAATTCCAAGGAGGACCCGCTCAGAGAGATACAAAGCGAACCAAGGCATTTTCACGTAAATGCATTCATGATTTCTTACTCCAAGTGGGCGGCGGTTCGTGTGGAAAGTATGAGTGAGTAGTTTCTAAATGTACCAATGTTAAGTGTCTCTGTCCTTCTCTCTCACTATGTCTTTTGTAACAAGCAGCCATATTGTTGTCTGTCACGTTCTGTCCATCGTTCGTATGCGTTTTCCTTGTTTTAGTGTTGGTCAGGACGTGAGCTGGGTGGGCATTCTATGTTGTGTGTCTGGATTGTCTATTTCTATGTTTGGCCTGATATGGTTCTCAATCAGAGGCAGGTGTTAGTCATTGTCTCTGATTAGGACCATATTTAGGTAGCCTGTTTTGTGTTGGGTTTTGTGGGTGATTGTTCCTGTCTCTGTGTTTTGCACCAGATAGGGCTGTTTTTGGTTTTCCACGTTTATTGTTTTGTAGTGTTCATGTTTATCCGTTTTTATTAAACATGAGTCAATATAACCACGCTGCGTTTTGGTCCTCCTCTACTTCACCACAGGAAAACCCTGAGAGAATCACCCACCAACCAAGGACCAAGCGGCGTGGTAACGGGCAACGGCAAAAGCAGCAGCAGAAGGAACAGAGGCAGCAGAAACAGGAGCAGCAGCAGCAGCAGTGGGAGATGCTGCACTATTTGGATAAATGGACTTGGAGGGAGATCCTTGACGGAAAAGGACCCTGGGCAGAGCCATTGATGGAATTGGAGCTGTCGGCGAAGCTGAGTCAGAGTTTGGAGGATGTATTGGACAGAGTAGAAAGAAAGCTGTTGGTTTGGCATAGTATGCATGGCATACCAGTGCCAGCACCACGCATCAGGCCTACAGTGCGTCCCGCCTGTCCAGCGCTGCCGGGGCCTTCCTCCTCTCCAGCGCAGCCAGAGTCTCCCGCCTGTCCGGTGCTGTCAGAGCTACCGCCCCTCATTCCAGAGGCACCAGTGCTCCTCAGTCCAGCTCTGCCAGAGCCTTTTTCTCCAGTCTGCCCAGCGCCGTCTGAGCTACCAGTCTGCCCAGCGCCGTCTGAGCTACCAGTCTGCCCAGCGCCGCCAGTGCCGCCAGTCTGCCCAGCGCCGCCAGTGCCGCCAGTCTGCCCAGCGCCGCCAGTGCCGCCAGTCTGCCCAGCGCCGCCAGTGCCGCCAGTCTGCCCAGCGCCGTCTGAGCCACCAGTCTGCCCAGCGCCGTCTGAGCTACCAGTCTGCCCAGCGCCGTCTGAGCTACCAGTCTGCCCAGCGCCGTCTGAGCTACCAGTCTGCCCAGCGCCGCCAGATCTGCCAGTCAGCCAGGATCAGTTAGATCCGCCAGTCTGCCAGGATCCACCAGTCAGCCAGGATCCGCCAGAACTACCAGTCAGCCAGGATCCGCCAGTCAGCCAGGATCCGCCAGAACTGCCAGTCGGCCAGGATCTGCCAGTCGGCCAGGATCTGCCAGAATCCGCCAGTCGGCCAGGATCTGCAAGTCTGCCAGGATCAGTTAGATCCGCCATTCAGCCAGGATCCGCCAGTGTGCCAGGATCCGCCAGTCAGCCAGGATCTGCCAGAACTACCAGTCAGCCAGGATCCGCCAGAACTGCCAGGATCCGCCAGAACTGCCAGTCGGCCAGGATCTGCCAGTCAGCCAGGATCCGCCAGTCGGCCAGGATCTGCCAGTCAGCCACGATCAGTTAATCCGCCAGTCTGCCAGGATCCGCCAGTCTGCCAGGATCCGCCAGTCTGCCAGGATCCACCAGAACTGCCAGTCAGCCAGGATCCGCCAGTCAGCCAGGATCCGCCAGAACTGCCAGTCGGCCAGGATCTGCCAGTCAGCCAGGATCTGCCAGTCAGCCAGGATCCGCCAGGATCAGTTAGATCCGCCATTCAGCCAGGATCCGCCAGTCTGCCAGGATCCGCCAGTCTGCCAGGATCCGCCAGTCAGCCAGGATCCGCCAGAACTGCCAGTCAGCCAGGATCCGCCAGTCTGCCAGGATCCGCCAGTCTGCCAGGATCCGCCAGGATCCGCCAGTCAGCCAGGATCCGCCAGTCAGCCAGGATCCCCCAGAACTGCCAGTCGGCCAGGATCTGCCAGTCAGCCAGGATCTGCCAGTCAGCCAGGATCCGCCAGGATATGCCAGTCTGCCAGGATTAGTTAGATCCGCCATTCAGCTAGGATCCGCCAGTCTGCCAGGATCCGCCAGTCTGCCAGGATCCGCCAGAACTGCCAGTCAGCCAGGATCCGCCAGTCTGCCAGGATCCGCCAGTCTGCCAGGATCCGCCAGTCAGCCAGGATCCGCCAGTCAGCCAGGATCCGCCAGTCAGCCAGGATCCCCCAGAACTGCCAGTCGGCCAGGATCTGCCAGTCAGCCAGGATCTGCCAGTCAGCCAGGATCCGCCAGGATATGCCAGTCTGCCAGGATCAGTTAGATCCGCCATTCAGCTAGGATCCGCCAGTGTGCCAGGATCCGCCAGTGTGCCAGGATCCGCCAGTGTGCCAGGATCCGCCAGTGTGCCAGGATCCGCCAGTGTGCCAGGATCCACCAGTCTGCCAGGATCCGCCAGTCTGCCAGGATCTGCCAGAACTGCCAGTCGGCCAGGATCCGCCAGTCGGCCAGGATCCGCCAGTCGGCCAGGATCCGCCAGTCGGCCAGGATCAGTTAGATCCGCCAGTCAGCCAGGATCCGCCAGAAGTGCCAGTCAACCAGGATCTGCCAGTCAGCCAGGATCCCCCAGAACTGCCAGTCGGCCAGGATCTGCCAGTCAGCCAGGATCTGCCAGTCAGCCAGGATCCGGCAGGATATGCCAGTCTGCCAGGATTAGTTAGATCCGCCATTCAGCTAGGATCTGCCAGGATCCGCCAGAACTGCCAGTCAGCCAGGATCCGCCAGTCTGCCAGGATCCGCCAGTCTGCCAGGATCCGCCAGTCTGCCAGGATCCGCCAGTCAGCCAGGATCCGCCAGTCAGCCAGGATCCGCCAGTCAGCCAGGATCCTCCAGAACTGCCAGTCGGCCAGGATCTGCCAGTCAGCCAGGATCTGCCAGTCAGCCAGGATCCACCAGGATATGCCAGTCTGCCAGGATCAGTTAGATCCGCCATTCAGCTAGGATCCGCCAGTGTGCCAGGATCCGCCAGTGTGCCAGGATCCGCCAGTGTGCCGGGATCCGCCAGTGTGCCAGGATCCACCAGTGTGCCAGGATCCGCCAGTCTGCCAGGATCCGCCAGTCTGCCAGGATCTGCCAGTCGGCCAGGATCCGCCAGTCGGCCAGGATCCGCCAGTCGGCCAGGATCAGTTAGATCCGCCAGTCAGCCAGGATCCGCCAGAAGTGCCAGTCAACCAGGATCTGCCAGTCAGCCAGGATCTGCCGGAACCACCAGCCAGCCAGGATCTGGTAGATCCATCAACCTGCCTGAGCTTCCTCTCGCTCCTGAGCTTCCTCTCACACCTGAGCTTCCCCTCGGTCCCGAGCTTCCCCTCGGTCCTGAGCTACTTCAGTCCAGTGGGGCCCATTGTTAGGTTTCCTCGGCCAAGGTTAGCGGCGAGGGTCGCCACTCAAGGGACGCTAAGGAGGTGGACTAAGACAATTATGGAGTGGGGTCCACGTCCAGCGCCAGAGCCGCCACCGCGGAGAGATGCCCACCCAGACCCTCCCCTATAGGTTTAGGTTGTGCGTTCGGAGTCCGCACCTTGGGGGGGGGGGGGGTTCTGTCACGTTCTGTCCATCGTTCGTATGTGTTTTCCTTGTTTTAGTGTTGGTCAGGACGTGAGCTGGGTGGGCATTCTATGTTGTGTGTCTGGTTTGTCTATTTCTATGTTTGGCCTGATATGGTTCTCAATCAGAGGCAGGTGTTAGTCATTGTCTCTGATTGGGAACCATATTTAGGTAGCCTGTTTTGTGTTGGGTTTTGTGGGTGATTGTTCCTATCTCTGTGTTTTGCACCAGATAGGGCTGTTTTTGGTTTTCCACGTTTATTGTTTTGTAGTGTTCATTGTTTATCCGTTTTTATTAAACATGAGTCAATATAACCACGCTGCGTTTTGGTCCTCTTCTACTTCACCACAGGAAAACCCTGACATTGTCAGTCCGCTAGGGACCTGTTTCTAATGTATTAAGCATATCCCAGTTTGTCACCTAACAGTACGAACTCTGAAGATCGATGGGGGGCAATCAATTCACATATGGTGTCCAGGGCACAGCTGGGGGCTGAGGGGGGTCTATAAACAAGCGGCAACGATGATACTTATTTCTGGAAAGGAGGATTTTTAAAAGTAGAAGCTTGAATGGTTTAGGCACAGACCTGAACACTATGACAGAATTCGACCTCAAGTCGGAATGGCATTCATAAAGCCTACGGATTGAGTAGAATATAATAACTTTATTGTGCCAAGGATGCAAGTCCTATATACATGTACTGTAGTTATTACCACGCATGAGATCCCCACATTGTAGCCTGTACATTGAATACTGATCATGTTCTCTTCCATGGTAAATAAAGGTGCGGTTCAGGTATGAATCTGAGACATTCTTTTTTAGTCATATCCAATACCAGGTGTATCAAACTCTATTCTTTGAATGATGCTGTGTCTGCATTAGAGGTCGACCGATTATGGTTTTTCAACGCCGATACCGATTATTGGAGGACCAAAAAAGCAGATACCGATTAAGCAGCCAATTTTTTTCATTTGTAATAATGACAATAACAATACTGAATTAACACTTATTTTATAATTAACACTTAATATAAAACATTTAAAAAATCAATTTTGCCTCAAATAATGAAACATGGTCAATTTGGTTTAAATAATGCAAAAACAAAGTGTTGGAGAAGAAAGTAATATGTGCCATGTAAAAAAGCTAACGTTTCAGTTCCTTGCTCAGAACAAGAGAACATATGAAGGTTGGTGGTTCCTTTTAACATGAGACTTCAATATTCCAAGGTAAGAGGTTTTAGGTTGTAGTTAATATAGTATTTATAGGACTATTTCTCTCTATAGCATTTGTATTTCATATACCTTTGACTATTGGATGTTCTATAGGCACTTTAGTATTGCCAGTGTAACAGTATAGCTTCCGTCCCCTCCTTGTCCCTACCTGGGCTCGAACCAGGAACACGTCGACAACAGCCACACTCGAAGCATCGTTACCCATCGCTACACAAAAGCCTTGCAGCGCAAGGGGAATAACTACTCCAAATCTAAACGCAAGTGGCGTTTGAAACAGTATTAGCGCACACCCAGCTAACTAGCTAGCCATTTCACATTGGTTACACCAGCCATTAGGCTGATAGGCTTGAAGTCATAAAACAGAGCTGTGCTTGCAAAGAGCTGCTGGCAAAACGCACAAAAGTGCTGTTTGAATGAATGATTACGGGCCTGCTGCTGCTCAGTCAGACTGCTCTATCAAATCAGACTTAATTATAACACAGAAATACGAGCCTTTGGTCATTAATATGATCGAATCCGGAAACTATCATTTCGAAAACAAAATGTTTCAGTGAAATACAGAACTGTTCGGTATTTTATCTAACGGGTGGCTTCCCTAAGTCTAAATATTCTTATTACATTGCACAACCTTCAATGTTATGTCATAATTACATAAAATTCTGGCAAATTAGTTCGCAATGAGTCAGGCAGCCCAAACTGTTGCATATACCCTGACTCTGCGTGCAATGAACACAAGAGAAATGACCATTTCACCTGGTTAATATTGCCTTCTAAACTGGATTAGTAGTTATAAAAAACAATCATAATCGCTAGTTATAAGATAAGTTTAATGCTAGCTAGCAATTTACCTTGGCTTCTACTGCATTAGCGTAACAGGCAGGCTACTCGTGGAGTGCAATGGTTAGAGCGTTGGACTAGTTAACTGTGCGGTTGCAAGGTTGGAACCCCTGAGCTGACACGGTGAAAATCTGTCGTTCTGCCCCTGAACAAGGTAGTTAACCCACCATTCCTAGGCCGTCATTGAAAATAAGAATGTGTTCTTAACTGACTGGCCTAGATCTATAAAAAGGTATAAAAATATATATATTTTTTTAAATAATCAGAAATCTAGTCTGCACGAATGTATTACAATTATACACTTCAACAGTGTTTACCACTCCTGCTCCTGGGACATCAATGATTATTGCAGTTACAATGTGTAGACTAAAAACATGATTTAAGTAAAGGCTGATTTGTAATTCATATATACACCTATGCATATATAACTCCCTTCATCTGCATTCATCTGAGGACACGGGAAAGGTGTATTATTCCAATGAGATCATTTCAACCAGTGGAGAATGTGGGACACTTTATTGAAAGTTCATTATCCAAGTGTTATAAATACATGCATTATAAATAGTACAATTGTAATATTATAAATACAAGTTCGATCTGTACTTCAATGCACATATGGCGTTATAAAAAAAAGAGGAAGAAAGGTGGGAAGAGAAGTGTAGAATAAATAAAGGGAAAGAGGTAACAGAGGAGCAGGGAAAACAGGATATAATTAATGAATTACAGTGCTATCCTAATATTCTCTCACTTCATCACAATTACAGTGTCTCTAGCATGGTGTCTCCTAACCAGCCTTAACCTTCGGGCCGACTGGAAGCCTATCTTAAAAGCAGGTGAGGTGGCGATGACGGGACTGGCTTCCTCTCTCACATCAAAACATACCTGCAGACGAGAGAGAGAATAAAAGAACAGCTTAATCATGCTAACACAGTCAGTCATCATAATCATCAGGAGGTGAAATGCAAAACTGACCTTGGATCATTAACTCTGGGACTACTACATCTATCTGTATGTCAATGTAAAGCATCACTTTAATAATATTTCCTGTATAATATCACTTGTGACAATAGCAGGATGATATAAAATAGTGTCACAAATGAATACATAAATACCACTTGAAGCTTGATGATGACTTGATCATTTGAATCAACTGTGTAGTGCTAAGGCAAAAACCTGCTCTATCCAGAATGGCCTACTCTCCTTCTTTGACAGCTGGGGCTGTTATCTTTCCACCCTCCTCCAAAAATACAAATATTTGCCATTATCAAGAGTGTGGCTAAAACAATATCCTACATAGTGGTGGAGGACAGGACCTAAAAAGGCTGGAGACATAACTAATTGAAGAGCATGCATGTATATGTCCTGACCTAACGATGAGGAGTCAGTGATAGAGTTCACTTGACCTTGCAGCACAGCAAGATTCTCAGTAGGCAGCGGGCATGGGATGTCAGGAACAATGACCCCATTGTCAGTGTTACCAGACTATCCCCCTGATAAAGCAGGTCCCCCACCTGCTGAATTTGGAATGCTCAAAAGAACCAATCTGCATTAGTGACGATAAATTTGGCAGCAACAGGGGCTTGATAGTTCAGTGAAAATGGCTAAGAGTTTATGTGGTGGAAACCTTAAAATTAGCAGCTGACATCTCAAGGGTTTTTTAATTAATGCAAGTGAGACAGGTTCCATGAAAAACAAGACAGAGAGGAAGAGAGAAAAAGAACAGAACATTTTAATTACCTCTGGTTATGGACACTTTTGCCAGCAATAAACGCTTCCACGGCCTGTTCCTCGGGCAGCGAACATACAGTCATGGTCAAAAGTTGAGAATGACACAAATATACCTTTTCAAAGTCTGCTGCTTCAGTGTATTTAGATGTTTTTGTCAGATGTTACTATGGAATACAGAAGTATAATTACAAGCATGTCATAAGTGTCAAAGGCTTTTATTGACAATTACATTAAGTTGATGCAAAGAGTCAATATTTGCAGGGTTAACCCTTCTTTTTCAAGACCTCTGCAATCCACCCTGGCATGCTGTAAATTAACTTCTGGGCCACATCCTGACTGATGGCAGTCCATTCTTGCATTATCAATGCTTGGAGTTTGTCAGAATTTGTGAGTTTTTGTTTGTCCACCGCCTCTTGAGAATTGACCACAAGTTTTCAATGTGATTAAGGTCTGGGGAGATTCCTGGCCACGGACCCAAAATATTGATGTTTTGTTCCCCGAGACACTTAGTTATCACTTTTGCCTTACGGCAAGGTGCTCCATCATGCTGGAAAAGGCATTGTTCGTCACCAAACTGTTCCTGGATAGTTGGGAGAAGTTGCTCTCGAAGGATGTGTTGGTACCATTCTTTATTCATGGCTGTGTTGTTAGGCAAAATGGTGAGTGAGGGGCCTCCCGGGTGGCACAGTGCCCAGGCTCAGTGCGCTTAAAGCTCAATGCATATATAGATTTTATTAAAACATATAGGGTGCTTCTATATGGAAAAATACACCTTTAAAAATTTCAACCAATCAATTGGTCAAAAGAACAGATGACTTTCGGTCAACCAAGATATGTTTTAGATGAGGACAGCCCTATTAGGAATAGTAGGCTCCCTTACATAAGTCTGCAAATGCTATGATGCATGGAATGCTTTACTATAAAAGGTACATTTTTATTGGTGGAAATTTGCTCCCCAAACTTCACTCACGGTCCACCTATGCATAAGCTAGTGATTTTGCTGTTCATTATTAGTCTTGTTGACTGAGGAAAATGTAAATGTGGACAGTTATTCTAACATGTTCAAAGTGCACAGTAAAGACACACGTCATTGCATCCTCAATTTGCATGTTCAGTTGAGATTCATTACCATAACCTAAATGTGATTTTTGTCATTCTGAGCACCATAGGTGGACACCCTAATCAAGCTCCCCAATGCATGTGGGTCCAGTAATTTTCTCAAATGTCCGGTAAATTAAAATGCTACCGGTCAAATGTCCAGTGCCTCATTTTCATAACTGAAACCCTGCCTGGCCAATAGTGCCATTTAGCTCAGGTATGAAAAAATGGGAAGTTGGGAACACAGAAACATACACTGTGTTACTGCGTAGTGCAAGATGCATCCCTTGAGCTAATCTGCACACAGTTAAACCAGGTTTGCATATACTGTAGGTCTACTGTTCCTGTACAGCACTGATCAGATGTGCCATGACATTTGTTTAATGTGCAGGACTGGTTCCCTCTGGACAAAGCAACAGAGCAGACAGTCTATTATTTACTCTATCAAACCAGTGACAAGTCTGTGACAGCTGCAAGCTTGTCAAACAGAAGCATGGTCTCCAGCCAAGCGGCAAGGCAGTTGTGGTACCAGTGGCATCTTGTCCTCACATTATATATAGGCCTACTGTAGGTGTATGCTTATTATAAACCAAATAAACCATTTGATAAACAGGTGTCACAAGGGGAAACTTCAACTGTAGAGTAAGGACATAAAAAGCCATCAAGAAATCCCTGGTGACTGGTGAGCAACATGTGTAGGCTATTCACGAAAGCACTACCGTGAAAAAATGGATACCCATTCGTGGAGGAAGGAATGAAGGTAAGCTGGCTCGTAAAGGTGGGTATGAGAGAACAGTGTCTGGACCTCAAAGAAAACACTCCCCAAAAGCCATTGAAACAGGCTGCTACGGCTACATTTACAATGACAGCCTACACCGGCCAAACCCGGACGACGCTGGGCCAATTGTACGCCGCCGTAATAGTTAAGTAAAATGACAACAAACCTCAAAAGCAATGTGTTACTAAATGTAAGACCACCTTTGTAGTTTAGAGAAATCTGAGACAAGTCCACCTCAGCAGCTGTGAGTAATTTTGGCTTACTTACAGCAATTACATACAAATGTCAAATGGAAAGGGCTTGCCGTGAGTCATAGGACCAGGCTGGATATGTTGTGACCCTGGTTAAAAAGTCAGACAACTTGCCAGTTACAGAACACATGCTTTAAAATGGCTTACCTCAAATAAGTGTGTCATTCCAGATGAACTTAGACAACAAAGCAATCTATGAATGTTGTACAGAATTATAACGGGTTTTAATATTAAAACAGCGACTTGGGGCTGTGCCACCCCACACACAAGAGCCCAAGCTAGATAGCTAGCCTTCCAACTTCTCTAGTGTTGTGAGAAATTCCCACTAATTCATAGCTGGCTGCAAAACCAGCACCACTAAAGTAAGAATAATGTAACAACTTTCTGAAAAGTATAGACATAATGAGTGTTAACAAAGCTACAATACTTTCTGGAAATAGTTTTTCTAGCTAACGTTTACCACCCCCCTTGCGCATCTTTTCCGTGGCATGCTGTCTGTCGCACGTACTATAGTTAGCAAAAGCTAGCCATTTGCAGTGATCTTTGAACATTTAAAAATGTTACATTTAGCTAATGTAGTAGATTCTAGTGCACAACAAAACCAAATCAGAGAAATTAGCATGTGAAATACAGATATACCTGCAATTTCGAGGGGGCTGAGTTTTCCTGCGTTAAATCAGAAGTATCTGCCGGTTGTAAGTGCCGCAACAGCTCAATTTTTGCGGGATGAGAGAACGGGCGTATTCATTAGGGAAACGGTTTATGATTTAAGAAGCAAACAGAGCAAAACGAGAGTTTCTATTGGACACATTCAGTTAAATCCCTCCCCGTTTCGTTCCATTAGCTTACGTTTAAGAAACGTTTTGTAACAGAATTGCCTTAATGAATAGGCCCCAGGAAATGTGACGGGTTGCTGGTTGCCAGATATGTGACGTCAGCATCCACCAAACGAGTCCACATTGTTGTATTTCACTGTTAGCAACTGCTTTATGGAAATTCATTTTATATATATATATACTATATACTATATATACTATATACTATATATATATGTACTTTATATATATATAAAGTATAGTTTAATTCATGATCAAAAATACGTCTGAGGTTTCATTCCCATATCAGTCAATTCAATCAAAAATATTTTACTTGATACCAACAGAGAAAGCATTTACATTGCAGCACAAAATTAGAGCATAAGCCTGCAATAGAATGGACGTGACCGTAATAAGTGTTGCAATTATTATTATTATTCAACACAGGCAGCCCAGTTCTGGGGTGCATTCAGTTTGATTGAACGTTTGCTACTTTGCGTAACGGTTAGTACTGAACGACACGTTTCCCAAAAACGTTACTGAACAGACTGAGTGAGGTATGTCTACTCCGTTTGGTGGGTGTGGCTTGAAGCAATGAGTGATCCATTTGAAAAGGGAGCAGTGCATTTAACTGGTCGTTCAGAACAGCACCGTTGTTTTCAGTTGTTGAGTCAATTAGAACATGCCCATTTCAAGCTTATCCTTCTAAAATATAAGAAGTTATTTCAGGAAATATTAAGGCAAGTTAGCTGGCTAATTGTATGATCATGCTCTGTAGTAAACCAATTAGAATTGAGCTGCCTGTGTAAACACAGCCTTAGAAAATCCAGGTCGAGAGCCACGCAGAATGGGCTGGGATTTTACCATTAGGTCCACATGCAGTTTGTCCTGATGTGGTAAAAGGTTGATTTTTCCTGATGTCCCACAGCTGTGTGTAATCTGTCTATAATCTGTTATGCAGTGAAAAAGCCAAGTTTTGCCATGACTTCACCCACCCCAGGTTTTAGGCTCACTAACCCACTGGAGTACTGACATATCCAGCCTAAATTGTAGGCTGCTGCCCACTAGAACATCACAAGGCAAAAAAAGACTGCAGTAGATTCCAAAAATGTATATATATTTTTTAAACTAGGCAAGTCCGTTATGAACAAATTCTTATTTTACAATGATGGCCTACCAGGGAACTGTCGGTTAACTGCCTTGTTCAGAACAACAGATTTTTACCTTGTCAGCATGGGGATTCAATCCAGCAACCTTTCGATAACTAGCCCAACACTCTAACCACCAGACTACCTGCAAAGACTGTAGCAGAGGGTTTTTGGGATGCTTTTTAAATCACATAACACATAACTTAGTCACATAACATTGATAAAAAGGATCTGTTACTCATTTTAGGTTTGTACAAATATGTCACAGATATGAAGGCCTGTTTTTTTTTTTACTTCTGTTTTTTTTAAATTGCACTGAACAAAAATATAAAAAAGATTTTCCATATTTTTTCATTTTGATTTACAGGAGCAATTAGGGTTTTCAATTAGTCGGCTCATGGATTCGAACCAGCAACCTTGCAGTTCCTTGCCCAACACGCAAAACCAATAAGCTACCTGAGTTGCAATTCATATAAAGAAATCAGTCAATTGAAATACATTTATTAGGCCCAAATCTATGGATTTCACAATTGGGCACACATACCTTTAAAAAAAAAAGTAGGGGCCTGGATCAGAAAATCAGTCAGTATCTGGTGTGACCCCCATTTGCCTCATGCAGTGCGACATCTCCTTTGCATATAGTTGATCAGGCTGTCGATTGTGAACTTTGGAATGTTGTCACACTCCTCTTCAAATTGCTGTGCGAAGTTGCTGGATATTGGTGGGAACTGGAGCACGCCGTTGTGCACGTCAATCCAGAGCATCTCAAACATGCTCAATGGGTGACATGTCAGGTGAGTGTGCAGGCCATAGAAATACACAATTTCAGGAATTCTGTACAGATCCTTTCGACATGGGGCTGTGCATAATCATGCTGAAACATGAGATGATGGTGGTGGTTGAATGGGACGACAATGGGCCTCAGGAGCTCGTCACGGTATCTCTGTGCATTCACGACGCCCTCCACGCTGTCTGCCACCTGCCCGGTACAATTGAATCCGGGATTTATCCGTGAAGAGCAGAATTCTTCAGCATGCCAGTGGCAAAGGTGAGCATTTGGCCACTGTAGTCAGTTACGATGCCTTACTGCAGTCAGGTCAAGACCCTGGTGAGGATGAGCACGCAGATAAGTTTCGCTGATGTTTTCTGACAGTTTGTGCAGACATTCTTTGGTTGTTTCATCAGCAGTCCGGGTGGCTGGTCTCAGACGATCCCTCAGGTGAATGAGCCGGATCTGGGCTGGCGTGGTTATACATGGTCTACGGTTGGGATACAGGTTGGACGTACTGCCAAATTGTGTAAAACGACATTGGAGGCTGCTTATGGTAGAGAAATTAACATCCAATTATCAGGCAACAGCTCTGGTGGACATTCCTGAAGACAGCATGCCAATTGCACCTTCCCTTAAAACCTGAGACGTTAGAAAGGAGAAACGCTCCCTAACAGGGATCTAAACAACTTGACTCTCCTTCCTGTGTTAAAGTAATGGTAATGATTTTGCTTTGCTTATTTGAGCGGTTCTTGCCATAATATGTACTTGGTCTTTTACCAAATAGGGCTCTTCTGTATACCACCCCAACCTTGTCACAACACCATTGTCTCAAACACATTAAGAAGGAAAGAAATTCCACAAATGAACTTAAGGCACACCTGTTAATTGAAATGCATTCCATGTGACTATATCATGAAGCTGGTTGAAAGAATGCTCAAAGGGTGCAAAGCTGTCAAGGCAAAGGGTGGCTACTTTGAAGAATATCAGATATTTTGATTTGTATAACACTTTTGGTTGCTACATGAGTCCATGTGTTATGTCATAGTTTTGATGTATTCACTCTTATTATACAATGTAGAAAATAGTAAGAAGGAACAACCATTGACTGAGTAGGTGTCCTAACATTTGACTGGTACTGTCTATTACAGCCCTGATCATACTTTAAACTGAAATTGGGTAGAAGTTTCAATTAGCACCAGAATGTGACCCTTCCCAATGTGTCCTATGACTTGCATGTATGTGTGCAATGCAACTGTTAAACCAGATTAACCTACATACAGAGTCAACAGAATGTTGTATTTCTACCTCAAGCATCACTGTCTGAGTCACAACTAAAGAACAGAGAGGATTCAACATAAAACAGGACATCAGATGCGTGTATAATGCTGCCATCTAGTGTGTGTACATATACATATATATACATATATATATATAAATAATAGCACTTCCCTGTAATCTCAATAGTAATAGCTGGAGAGTAAATACAAGAAAAATGTTTATTTATTCAAATTACATCATGAGTGCTTTGCTTGGTTAGTTGATGTGGTTGATCTGTCAGCCCCATTTTCATCTGGTTCGGCCATTGTCTGTCTAACAATGCCAGACCGATACTAGAGCCCAGTCAGAAGTTTCCAGAAAACACACAACCATGTCTCATCTAAAGGAATTAGTTCTCTTCACTGTATCTGATGGGCACCTAGTTCACACACAGGGATCCGCGTCTGAAAAAATAAAAATAAATAACAAGTTAGTAAAACCCATAGACATTTCAATATGGCTCCCGAGTGGCACAGTGGTCTAAGGCACTGCGTCTCAGTGCAAGAGGCATTACTACAGTTCCTGGTTCCATTCCAGGCTGTATCACATTCGGGCATGATTGGGAGTCCCATAGGGTGGCACACAATTGGCCCAGTGTCGTCTGGGTTTGGCCGGGGTAGGCCGTCATTGTAAATAAGAAAATAAGAATTTAAATAAGAATGTTCTTAACCGACTTGCCTAGTTTGATATAACACATCACGTAAATACGTTTGCTGAAATTCATGTAATGCCTTACAATATTAAATTGTAAAATAGATGGCTATGACATTAGTCAACGTTGATTCTAATTTGGCTTTGAAATTACTTTTTATGTATTGATCATTGGAGAAATATTTTTGGGCCACCAAGCCAAAACTTTGGCAGTGATAATTTGATCTGTCATAGTGAGTAAAAAAAACATTTTATTTCACCAAATTAGCACGTTCAACTTCATAAAACATTTTTTCTCCCCATCTCAAGTTGTAAAACAAAAACTAGTGCCTCCAGCTTATTTAAATAATGAAAACAAATTGCCTGAGATCACTAGGCTGTTTTTATTATTATTTAACTTTTAATCTATATATTTTTTTATTTTACCCCACTTTTCCAATCTTGTCTCATAACTGCAAATCCCTAAAGGGCTCGGGAGAGGCAAAAATTTAGTTATGCCTCCTCCTAAACATGACCCGCCTAACCGCACTCCTAAACAAGGTAGCCAGCCGCACCAATGTGTTGGAAAAAACACTGTTCAACTGGCAGTCGAGGTCAGCCTGCAGGCACCCAGCCGGCCACAAGGAGTTGCTCGGGCGCGATGAGCTAAGTAAAGCTCCCCGGCCAAACTCTCCCCTAACCCGGACGACACTGGGCCAATTGTGTGACATAGCCCGGGAATGAACCTGGGTCTGTAGTAACGCCTCTAGCACTGCGATGCAGTGCCTTAGTTGCCTCCCGAGTGGTGCAGTGGTCTATTTAAACGACAATATAGTACCAGTCAAAAGTTGACACACCTACTCATTCAAGGATTTTTCCTTTATTTTTACTATTTTCTTCAATGTAGAATAATAGTGAAGATATCAAAACCATTAAAATAAACAGATATGGAATCATGTAGTTACAAGAAAAAAAAAGTTAAACAAATCGATACTTTTTATATTTGAGATTCTTCGAAGCAACCACCCTTTGCCTTGACAGCTTTGCAAACTTGTGGATTGTGGAGGCCAGGTCATCTGATGCAGCTCTCCATCCTTCTTGGTCAAATAGCCCTGACACAGCCTGGAGGTGCGTGTTGGGTCATTGTCCAGTTGTAATACAAATGATAGTGGGACTAAGCGCAAACCAGATGGGATGGCGTGTCGCTGCAGAATGCTGGGGTAGCCATGCTGGTTAAGTGTGTCTTGAATTCTAAATAAATCACTGACAGTGTCACCAGCAAAGCACCTCCACACCTTCATGCTTCATAGTGGGAACCACACATGCGAAGATCATCCTTTCACCTACTCAGTGTCTAGCAAAGACACAGCGGTTGGAACCAAAAATCTCAAATTTGAACTCAGACGAAAGGACAGATTTCCACTGGTATAATGTTCATTTCTTGCGTTTCTTGGCCCAAGCAAGTCACTTCTTTTTGATCCTTTAGTAGTGGTTTCTTTGTAGCAATTTGACCATGGAAGGCCTGATTTACGCAGTCTCCTCTGAACAGCTGATGTTGAGATTTGTCTGTTACTTGAACTCTGAAGCATTTATTTGGGCTGCAATCGGAGGTGCAGTTAACTCTAATGAACTTATCCTCTGCAGCAGAGCTAACTCTGGGTCTTCCTTTCCTATGGCGGTCCTCATGAGAGCCAGTTTCTTCATAGTGCTTTCAAAGTTCTTCGAAATTTTCAACATTGACTGATCTTCACGTCTTAAAGTACAAGGCACACCTGTTAATTGAAACGCATTCCAGGTGACTACCTCGTGAAGCTGGTTGAGAGAATGCCTAGAGTGTACAAAGCTGTCATCAAAGCAAAGGGTGGCTACTTGAAGAATCTGTAATCTATTTTGATTTGTTTAACACTTTTTTGGTTACTACATGATTCCATATGTGTTATTTCATTGTGTTGATGTATTCACTATTCTACAATGTAGAAAATAGTAAAAATAAGAGAACTCCTGGAATGAGTAGGTGCGTCCAAACTCCAAATTTCCGAAACATTTAACATATTTTGTGATATGTTTTACATATGTTGGAATGTATTTAAAATGTTTTAAATATATAACATGCATCCTAAATAATGTGGTAAAAATATATTTGCAATTGTTTTTCTTTTTTTTGTATGGGAAAACCTGACAGACCCATCTGCAACAATCACAGCTGTTTTATGAAGATTAGAGATGCTCTCACCCATGGGGTTGGCAGTGGAGTCCACCAGCACAGAGGCAGTATTCCCTCGGCCCCTCCACGTCCCAGGACAGCATGTCCATCAGCAAGTTAGGGTGGCTGTTGCACACTTCACCCTTATCCGGCCTGGGCTGGCACACTGGGAAGAGCAGCTCTGCAACCACCATGAGAAGGACAGAGAGAGAGAGAGGTGGGGAAGCAGAGGAGATGAGGATCGTAAGAGGGGGACAAGGGTTGAAGAAAGCATAATAGACAAGGAAGGGGAATGCATGAACCTCATAGGAAAGAATGAAGTGGATACAGGCTGGGCTCTAATTTGCAACAGTATTGGTCACACATGCTCCTAAATATTTAGCTGTGCTGTGCAGTGCACCTGGAATGCTGATTTGGTAGCCTAGAAAAATATTCATCCAGATAAGATATTAAATGACAAAATGTGTCGTTGGAAGCAAGCAAAGTTGTTACATTTGTGTTTCACGTCTGTCTCATACAAATAAGCGACATAAGAGGCCGCTAAGGGTCCCGTGGCCACTAGGGGACCCCCTCCCAATTATTATTATTACAAATATGGTAGTGCATCAGCAGTTTTACTTGTGTTACGTCAGTCACTCAATTAGCCCTTGTCAGCTACATATTTTAGATTGCTAGGTCTAACCAGCTATCTAAAAATGTTAGCTGACATGGGCTAATTAACAACCAGGCACCCAGGGCACTTGCACAGGTGGTCTGACCTGCAGGGGGCCCCCATTCAGTTTGTTAGTCACCCAGATATATGAACATGGCATTAAGTCAAGGCAAAAGGTGTGGAACTGTAAGAAAATGTATTTTCTCTACTGCCAGGACAACTCATCACATGAAAAAAAATGGCTACCTCTCTGTTTAGCGGAGAGCCAACAACTGACCACTTACGCAATGTGGACATTTACGCTCATTCTTCAAAATAAAGGCCTGAAACTACATCTAAAGACTGTAGACACCTTAGGGAAGCCACAGTAAAAAGGAATCTGGTTGATATCCCTTTCAATGGGCAATAGGGATGCATAGGAACACAGGGGTTTCAAAATAAGATAAGACTTTTCTCAGGATTTCGCCTGGCATATCAGTTCTGTTATACTCAAACAATATTTTGACAGTTTTGGAAACTTTAGTGTTTTCTATCCTAAGCTGTCAATTATATGCATATTCTAGCATCTGGTCCTGAGAAATAGGCCGTTTACTTTGGGAACGTTATTTTTCCAAACATAAAAATAGTGCCCCCTAGTTTCAAGAGGTTTAGAATCATGGGTTCAGGGGAGAAGGAGGACCAGTAGGTAACAAAATACTTTAACACAAACAATACCTTGAACAGTTAATTCAATAGATAGGTTTGTGTTTGACCATATACCTTTGAGAACGGCACAGCAGTGTTTTGGCTTACAGTCACTCTGGTACTGACAGATGCTGCCTGCATTGCCCTTGGTGGCATTCTTAGTGCACTGTCCCCACACACACATCTGGTCTGAACAACACTCTTCATCCTTTGTGCAGGTCTAAAATAAAAAATAAAAAACACATTAGTAATGGTCATAGTTTTTGTGATTGGAACAAGCTGGGAATCAGAGACATAATCTAGACCAGGGATGGCCAGCAGACCAATTGGAGTGTATTGATGTGGGTACGCAGACCCACAAGCCACTGCTGACCCTCATTAGTAGTTCTGATTTTTTGTGGCCCCCACCCCCATCAAAGATGCCCATCCCTGATCTAGAACTTCACAAGATCTGGAATATCAGAAGTACACAACTAACTTGGGTTCATTGCATTTGTTTACATCCCTTTCGTTTCCATTTCTCAACTCAATGTAAGGCTGAATTTTGACTCAGGATTGGGATGAAAATAAAATTTTAATCCCCCAAAAAAGACTCACCATATCAACATCTTTGCAGGGGAGGCACTTGGAGCTTACTATCTCATATAGGCAGTAACTGTTCTTACCACAATCTTCATCAAGCATGCATTCCTGGTAAGAGAAATCACATTCAGACAGGACCAACCAGCATCCACGTAACACACCATCCAACCCCCCTCCCACACAGGTACACCTATATTCCCTGTTTTATTAACCTGTCCAATTTCCACAACATTTGTTTTCACACATGCTTTGCTCATTAAGGGATGTGCATAGACATTTACATTGAGTACAGATGGATTGGATGGCTAAAAATCAAGAAATTCCAGTTAAATGGTGTTCTTGTTACAGACTGAACACTGGCCCTCCATCGGCCTGAGGAAACAGCTTCTGCCAAAAATCAGTCATCTAAACCTCGTGATTAACTTTATCTCTTCATGCTATGTGGAGTCGGAGAAACTCAGCAGGCTTACAAAAACAACATACTTTGTCAGAGAGCTCCCAAAGTCTGTCAACTTTGAGCACTTGGCTCCTGAGAAAGGAGACCTGACGGGTCTGTGGATATGCCTAACACGGTCTTCTCCCACACCTAGCAACATGAGAATACAGCATTTCACTACACAAACAGTACCCGATTCACTTGCCATGAATAAACCTGAACCCTTTATTGTTTCATAACATTGGCTGTGTGTGGTGTGCGCCATCATTACCTAATTATTTCCATTGTGGGAAGTCAAGATGTGAGCATACACAGTGTATTATGATGTGTGTTTTTGTTTCAATCTCTTTTACACTCCATTCAACCACAAAGACATGTACTGTATCAAATAACAGGCAGGATCAAACACACATCCCCGCCTTCAATCTCCATGGCAGCCTGAACTAGTCTAGACAGATGTGGGTTGTGTCACTAACAGCAGTCTGGCAACCATCAACAGTAAGAATTTCCTTCACCCGCGTACCACTCAAATCCATCTCAGCCAACCCCTTAGCTCACATGAAGTAACAATACATATCTAGGATATAGCTTCTTGCTTTATAATGTTCTTATTTCTTGTGTGTTTTTGTTCTACCTTCTGTAATTATTTTGTGATTATTACTGCATTGTTGAGTTTGGAGTTTGCAATGAAGGCATTTCACTGTACTTGTGCACGTGACATTAAAACATAAGAAATATCTCTGCAAAAGCTTCAGTAAAAAAAATGCTTCCCAGTTCACCAGACGGGATAACTCAGTGTTGGGGGACTGGAGGAGACACTGGGGAAGACATGCTGCTCACCAACCCTAATACCCTGTAATTCTGTTGATAAAGCACAGCTGTTTAGGCATCATACTGTGCATAGGGCTGCTCTTCATTTTTCCCAAAGCAGAACATTTTCCCCTCACTAAATATTTAACCAACCGCATCTCTGTGGAGCAGCCCACACAGCAGCAAAATTAAGTAGACACAAGTTTCAAAAAAAGTAAAATGACCCAAGTGCAAGTCATTTGAGGTTTCCAACGGGCTGTTTCCATGCATTTTTTTATGTCTATTAATTCAACCACATTCTGTAATGATGCCAAGAAAGGCAAAAGATCAAAACACTGCCATAAAATCTCCAATGGTGAAACAGCCTGTGGAATAATGGCTTAATATTGGTGTACTCATGTTTTTTTAAAGTGTAAAGTAAATGGCCACCTCTTTAAAATACACTATGATCTCATTCATTATAAAAGACAGACAATCTATTCACAAAGTTGTAAAGTGTTCCTGCAGTAGCTGAGAAATGACTTGGAAAAGAACACTGGTTTGAAACTGGGGCAACAGGATACATTGTCTCAAAAACAAACTGTACCCAGTTCCCTCCTTCCTTGCATAATGAGCTGTTCGATGAGGAAAAGGTTAAATAACAAAAGAGCAGAGAAAATAGGCAATGGTAGAACATCTGGGTTTAAGTTATTCAACAGGCTTCACCTTGGATAGAAAGGCGTCTCTAGGCTCTCTAGTACTCATTTGTTTTAGAGGAATAGCAATTGACTTAATTATTGTCTTGATGCTCCACCTCAATAAACTTACTTAGCTATATCACATAGTATCCAAACAATACATATCATCAGGTTTGGGATCAATTGCACTTCAATTCCAGCATATTCAGGAGATAATATGCACCAATTTGTAAGTCGCTCTGGATAAGAGCGTCTGCTAAATGACTTAAATGTAATGTAAATGTAAAACTTTGATAACTTTGACCTAAAAATTCCCAGAGATAATATTGAAACATCTAAGGTTTTAATTACCATACACGTCCTCTAGCGTGGGGACGAGGTTATGGAGTGTGAGAGAGAGATCACATCTGTGTAGTCATCAGTGACTAACTCGGTTTCTTCAACTGTCATACCCTGCTATGGTCTCACCTCATTCCATCTGGCTATTATTCAACATATATAAACATCCTTGTCTGAATAGAATAACTGTCATGGGATTGTTCTGATGATCAGTACCCAGCTGTTTGCAGACTTGGAAGCTGAAACACCTCTTACCTCAAACTGGTTTGCATTAAACTCCTTGCGATCCTTTTTTCAGCACCTAACAAATCAAAAAATATATATAATACAAACTCACATGATCAACTTCGTTCCATTGGCCATTGATCTCGATATGGGTCTGGAAGTGAGTCCTCCCTGTTCTGTTGTCCATTTCCTAGAAGAGAAACCAGATACTTCCCTTGTCAGAAAACCTAAACATTTAATGTCAAAATAACCAACCATTGTTGTCTGATCTCCCTCTACAATATAAAACATCCAGATAAAATGTACATGTTGATGACTTGTGACATGCATCCACACAATCATTACCTCACCCTGTTTGTAGTGCACCTACCTTGTCAATCCTCTCCGCCATGTAAACAGTGTGGTTCCTGTTGTCCCTATATGTACTGGTCTCATTGTGGTAGTTTGGAAGCAAATCCTGTATATTAAGCAATGATTTGGCACTCTCATTGACCATCTGAGAAAAAGTGATAAACATTCAAATTGTGAGCGCATCTTGTTTGTTCCACAGTTCATATCTCTGGTTCTATGATAGACCATGCAACATACAATTTAAATCCTTTCATTTATTAAATAGCACTTAAAGTACAATACAGACATACAGTACATTAATATTTACCAACAACTGATGTGTGGGGGGGGGGGACAGTAGACTACAATGAAAGCAGGCTACAGGCTATTAATCAGGTATAATAAAAACACACAGCCTGGCTCTATCCATGGCCACAACGTCAAACGTTTCCCTGGAATTAAAAACGTATTGTAAATAGTCTGCTATTAAAAATAAAGGATAGTTGTAAATAGTCTATTGAATTACAGTGTATTATTACATATAGCTGAATGGAACATTTACCTGATCCACAGCCTCCTCCAGTACGTGCTGCGTGTCCTCCATCAACATCTCCACCTCTCGGAACATTTCGTTTAGAGTCGCATGACCTCCATTCAAATGGTCCTCGAAACTAACACCAGTTATCGAGATGTCCGGGATGGTCTTCGGGCTCGAGATTCCATTCACTAAACACAAACAAAAAGTAAGCGCTGCAACCTGCATCACCCTCGTGGTGGGACCAGACATACTTGTACCAACAGCATGCAAAGACGCTGACTCACACAAAGCACAGCTGTTTTATTTGGAAACTCGAAAGGGAAAAAAGAAACCGGAAAAAGAATCATGGTATTTTTAACGGGATCTATGGTAAGTATAAAGCCAAAGTTTTGGGATCCAGAATGTATTGTATTATCTAAATGGTTATTGGGATTCTGAGGATTCTGATTCTATTGTTGCTGCTGCTATTGATGGTGATGATAATTAAAAATGTCCCTTAATCAGCACATTTTCTTACCTTAAGTATATTGTCTTTGGATGTTACATGTTTTAACACTAGAATTGACCTATTATTTTGTTCACACTATCACCATACATTCATTATAGGCCCTAGGACAACTATTATGGATTTATATGCTTAAAACACAATAGCATATCACTGGCTAAGTAAATATACATTTTGGAATAAGCACATTTCTCATATAAAAAAAAAAAAAAAACTTTATTTATGTGGCATGAAATGCATAGCGTGAAGTTGACAGAGTTGTCTAATGCTGTGCCGGAAGCGTGACCATATATAGAAAGTATATATGGCGGATTTGCAATAGCACTGTTTGTCCTGTAGATGGGTATGTAGGTCTAATCCTTTTTTCAGACGCATGTAGTCCAGGGACATACGATCAGTCTATGATTCCGTGGGAAAATTCAACGAAAACAACACTTTTTTTACACAATCAATTGATCTTTGATAGATATTTTATTATTTATTTTTACAATATGTTTCCATATTTCAAATGTATGGGATCCATAACTCACTTGTAGGTACTCACAGAGGCCCCTAGGGCCATTGGCCCCCTCTTGAAATGTGCTTATCATACATAGCTCATTGATCATATCTAGATTCACTTTGCTGTGTGGCTGCTTTGTCAAACAGAAGCTTTAATATGTTACTCCTCGAACACACTGACAGTGTCATTGCATTTTGGTACACCAGAAGTACATGAATTTCCAATGGAACGCTACATTTACCTTGCACCATTGCGTTGCAGTGAGTTCTCTGTGGTGCATGTGTTGGATTTATCAAACGTATGCATCAAACTGTATGTGTAGACGGCTTGACAGAAATGGTAGCAGAAGATGAATGTTAAACTTTTGTTGCACACATATCCAGATGGTGCTGCGTACCATTTTGTGCAATGACGCTGTAGCTGTGATCAAGACATTTACAAAATAGCCTCCAACACTCTACTCAGCAAACTGTATGTAGTCTATCACAGTGCCATCCGTTTTATCACCAAAGCCCCATATACTACCCATGATTGTGTGAGAAGGAGAAGTTGATATGTCTCTGGAACTCAAGCCCTCCAAGTGGACAGCTGTCACTGGGCAATAAACCATCATGCAATGTGGAGGAGTGCCCAGCCCTCTTTGAGTGTGTGTTTGTGTTATGTCTTTCCTAATCTCTCATGGGCAGACAAGTAAACATAAATGGTACCGTA
The DNA here is from genome assembly GCF_023373465.1 of Oncorhynchus keta. NCBI lineage: Eukaryota > Metazoa > Chordata > Actinopteri > Salmoniformes > Salmonidae > Oncorhynchus > Oncorhynchus keta. The sequence goes on along the minus strand of NC_068437.1, from coordinate 43,274,841 downwards.
GATTTAAGCAATAAGGCAGGAGTGGGTGTGGTATATGGCCAATATACCACGGCTAAGGACTGTTCATATGCACGACAGGGCTGTGTCCAACGCAGAGTGAAATATACCACAAACCCCTGAGGTACGTTATTGCTATTATAAACTGGTTACCAATGTAATTAGAGCAGTAAAAATAAATGTTTTGTCGTACCCGTGGTATAGGGTTTGATGTACCAAGGCTAACAGCCAATCAGCCTTCAGGGCTCAAACCACCCAGTTTATAACTGTCTTTATACTATGGACACTGATAGCTAACTAGCAGAAATAGTTCCGGTGCTTGGATTTTTCATCCGGACAAATCATGATTTCAAACATAGCCGCGGGAAGTAGGGGTGGTGAGGGTGCTGCAGCACCCCATGAAAAATCTGAATTTAAAAAATGTATTTATAACAACAACAAAATATTCACAATAGTAGTACACTGGGCATTTTCTAGTATTAGCATACCAATATAGACCGATATACTGTAGATGTATGTAGCACAAGCAAAACAAATGTATGCATCTTTGCTTTGACAAAAAAAAGTAGTTATACTGTATAATTAAGTATCTTGCAGGATTAAATATTTGGAATTGTAAGAGTTGTTGCTCTGTCCCTTTCTCTGCCATTGTCATTCTAATGGGATCCAGAAAAAAACAAACCCGGTCCTCAAACATTTACAGTACCAGCCAAAAGTTTGGACACAAGGGTTTTTCTTTATTTTACTATTTTCTACATTGTAGAATAATAGTGAAGACATCAAAATGATTAAATAACATGTATGGAATCATGTACTGTAGTAACCAAAAAGGTGTGAAACAAATGAAAATATGTTTTGTATTTTAGATTCTTCATAGTAGCCACCCTTTGCACACTCTTGGCATTCTCTCAAACAGCTTCACATGGAATGCATTTCCAATGGTCTTGAAGGAGTTCCCACATATGCTGAGCACTTGTTGGCTGGTTTTCCTTCACTCTGCGGTCCAACTCATCCCAAACCATCTCAATTGGGTTGAGGTCAGGTGATTGTGGAGGCCAGGTCATCTGATGCAGCACTCCATCACTCTCCTTCTTGGTGAAATAGCCCTTACACAGCCTAGAGATGTACAGTGAGGGAAAAAAGTATTTGATCCCCTGCTGATTTTGTACGTTTGCCCACTGACAGAGAAATGATCAGTCTATAATTGTAATGGTAGGTTTATTTGAACAGTGAGAGACAGAATAACAACAAAAATATCCAGAAAAACGCATGTCAGAAATCCTATAAATTGATTTGCATTTTAATGAGGGAAATAAGTATTTGACCCCCTCTCAATCAGAAAGATTTCTGGCTCCCAGTCTTTTATACAGGTAACGAGCTGAGATTAGGAGCACACCCTTAAAGGGAGTGCTCCTAATCTCAGTTTGTTACTTGTATAAAAGACACCTGTCCACAGAAGCAATCAGATTTGAAACTCTCCACCATGGCCAAGACCAAAGACCTCTCCAAGGATGTCAGGGACAAGATTGTAGACCTACCCAAGGCTGGAATGGGCTACAAGACTATCGCCAAGCAGCTTGGTGAGAAGGTGACAACAGTTGGTGTGATTATTCGCAAATGGAAGAAACAGAAAAGAACTGTCAATCTCCCTGGGCCTGGGGCTCCATGCAATATCTCACCTCGTGGAGTGGCAATTATCATGAGAACGGTGAGGAATCAGCCCAGAACTACACGGGAGGATCTTGTCAATGATCTCAAGGCAGCTGGGACCATAGTCACCAAGAAAACAATTGATAACACATTACGCCGTGAAGGACTGAAATCCTGCAGCGCACGCAATGTCCCCCTGCTCAAGAAAGTACATATACATGCCCATCTGAATGATTCAGAGGACAACTGGGTGAAAGTGTTGTGGTCAGATGAGACCAAAATGGAGCTCTTTGGCAACAACGCAACTCGTCGTGTTTGGAGGTGGAGGAATGCTGCCTATGACCCCAAGATACCATCCCCACCGTCAAACATGGAGGTGGAAACATTATGCATTGGAGGTGTTTTTCTGCTAAGGGGACAGGACAACTTCACCCCATCAAAGGGACGATGGACGGGGCCATGTACCGTCAAATCTTGGGTGAGAACCTCCTTCCCTTGGCCAGGGCATTGAAAATGGGTCGTGGATGGGTATTCCAGCATGACAATGACCCAAAACACACGGCCAAGGCAACAAAGGACTGGCTCAAGAAAAAGTACTTTAAGGTCCTGGAGTGGCCTAGCCAGTCTCCAGACCTTAATCCCATAGAAAATCTGTGGAGGGAGCTGAAGGTTCGAGTTGCTAAACATCAGCCTCGAAACCTTAATGACTTGGAGAAGATTTGCAAAGAGGAGTGGGACAAAATCCCTCCTGAGATGTGTGCAAACCTGGTGGCCAACTACAAGAAACATCTGACCTCTGTGATTTCCAACAAGAGTTTTGCCACCAAGTACTAAGTCATGTTTTGCAGAGAGGTCAAATACTTATTTTCTTCATTAAAATGCAAATCAATTTATAACATTTTTGACATACATTTTTCTGGATTTTTGTCGTTGTTATTCTGTCTCGCACTGTTCAAATAAACCTACCATTAAAATTATAGACTGATCATTTCTTTGTCAGTGGGCAAATGTACAAAATCAGCAGGGGATCAAATACTTTTTTCCCTCACTGTATTTTGGCTTATTGTCGAATCAAATCAAATTGTATTTGTCACATACACATGGTTAGCAGATGTTAATGCGAGTGTAGCGAAATGCTTGTGCTTCTAGTTCCGATAATGCAGTAATAACCAACGAATAATCTAACATAACAATTCCACAACCACTACCTAATACACACACAAGTGTAAAGGGATAAAGAATATGTACATAAAGATATATGAATGAGTGATGGTACAGAACGGCATAGGCAAAATGCAGTAGATGGTATCGAGTACAGTATATACACATACATGTGAGATGAATAATGTAGGGTATGTAAACATTATATTAGTGATACATTTTTATATCAATTTCTATGCATTTCCATTATTAAAGTGGCTGGAGTTGAGTCAGTATGTTGGCAGCAGCCACTCAATGTTAGTGGCGGCTGTTTAACAGTCTGATGGCCTTGAGATAGAAGCTGTTTTTCAGTCTCTCTGTCCCTGCTTTGATGCACCTGTACTGACCTCGCCTTCTGGATGATAGCGGGGTGAACAGGCAGTGGCTCGGGTGGTTGTTGTCCTTGATGATCTTTATGGCCTTCCTGTGACATCGGGTGGTGTAGGTGTCCTGGAGGGCAGGTAGTTTGCCCCTGGTGATGCGTTGTGCAGACCTCACTACCCTCTAGAGAGCCTTACGGTTGTGGGCGGAGCAGTTGCCGTACCAGGCGGTGATACAGCCCGACAGGATGCTCTCGATTGTGCATCTGTAGAAGTTTGTGAGTGCTTGAGAGACTAGTTAAGGAAACCACATATCCTGAGGCTGCATTCATTATAGCTGGGGAAAAACAAATGATCGTCCAACTAAGCACAAACCAGATGGGATGGCATATCACTGCAGAATGCTGTGGTAGCCATGCTTGTTAAGGGTGCCTTGAATTCTAAATAAATCACAGACAGTATCCCCAGCAAAGCACCCCCACACCATCTCACCTCCTGTGGGAACTACACATGCGGAGATCATTATGTTGCGGTCCTCATGAGAGACAGTTTCATCATAGCGCTTGATGATTTTTGCGACTGCACTTGAAGAAACTTTCAAATTTCTTGAAATTATCCGGATTGACTGACCTTCATGTCTTAAAGTAATGATGGGCTGTCATTTCTCTTTGCTTATTTGAGCTGTTCTTGCAATAATATGGACTTAGTTCTTTTACCAAATAGGGATCTCTTCTGTATACCACCCCAACCTTGTTACAACACGATTGACTCAAATGCATTAAGAATAAAATAAAATCAACAAATTAACTTTTAAGAAGGCACATCTGTTAATTGAAATGCATTCCAGGTGACTACCTCATGAAGCTGGTTTGAGAGAATGCCTATAGTGTGCAAAGCTGTCATCAAGGCAAAGGATGGCAACTTTGAAGAATCTCAAATATATTTAGATTTGTTTTTTGGTTACACTTTTTTGGTTACTACATGATTCCATATGTGCTATTTCATTGTTTTGATGTATTCACTATTATTCTACAATGTAGAAAATAGTAAGAAGAAAGAAAAACCCTTGAATGAGTAGGTGTCCAAACTTTTGACTGGTACTGTATATTCCAGCTCTGATCATACTGAAAACTGAAATTGGGTAGAAGTTTCAATTAGCACCAGAATATGTGACCATTCCCAATGGCAATGTGTCCTATGACCACATATTCTGATATTTCACCCACACCTGTTGCTGACAGGTGTACAAAATTGAGCATACTGCCATGCAATCTCCATAGCCAAAAATTGGCAGTAGAATGTTTTTTGGAGCTCAGTGACATTCAGTGTGACACTGTCATAGGATGCCACCTTTCCAACAAGTCAGTTCGTCAAATTTATGCCCTGCTAGAGCTGTTATTGCGAAATGGAAACGTCTAGGAGCAATAACAGCTCAGCTGCTAAGTGGTAGTTCACACAAACTCACAGAACAGGACCGCTGAGGTGTGTAGCACATAAAAATAATCTGTCCTCACTACCGAGTCCTAATCTGACTCTGGATGCAACGTCAGCACAAAAACTGTTCATCTGGAGCTTCATGAAATGGGTTTCCATGGCCGAGCAAACACACACAAGCCTAAGATCACCATGCTTAATGCCAAGCGTCGGCTGGAGTGGTGTAAAGCTCAACACCATTGGACTCTTGAGCAGTGGAAACGTGTTCTCTGGAGTGATAAATCACGCTTCACCATCTGGCAGTCAAGACGGACACATCTTGGTTTGGCAGATACCAGGAGAATGCTACCTACTCCGATGCATAGTGCCAACGGTAAAGTTTGGTATGGAAGGAATAATGGTCTGGGGCTGTTTTCCATGGTGTGCTAGGCACCTTAGTTCCAGTGAAGGGAAATCTTAACGCTACAGCATGCAATGACATTCTAGACGATTCTATGCTTCCAACTTTGTGGCAACAGTTGGAGAAGGCCCTTTCCTGTTTCAGCATGACAATGCCCCCATGCATAAAGCGAGGTCCATACAGAAAGGGTTTGTTGAGATCGGTTTGGAAGAACTTGACTGGCCTGCACAGAGACCTGACCTCAACCCCATCGAACACCTTTGGGATGAATTGGACCGCCGACTGCGAGCCAGGTCTAATCGCTCAACATCATTTCCCAATATTCTTGTGGCTGAATAGAAGCAAGTCCCTGCAGAAATGTTCAAACATCTATTGGAAAGCCTTCCCAGAAGAGTGGAGGCTGTTATAACAGCAAAGGGGGATCAACTCCTAATTAATGCTCAAGATTTTGGAAAGAGATGTTCAACATGGCAGTGTTGCCATTATTTATTTTAAAAAATCTTTACAATGCCAAAATAAACATGGCTCCAACCCCCGTATCACACACTCACAAACTGAAATCATGTGTTCATTCTACAATCAATTACTGAGCGGGAGACTCAAATATCGCATTATTTTGTATATAGGCAAACATGCAGTTGCTTCCTGTTCCAGTCATGTCTTTGGTCACATTCTTGTGGGGTGGATCCTACAAAAACGCCCTAATGATTAGTTGACAATAGAGCCTTCCACGATGCAGGCAGGATGAAGTTGGCGAAGAGCAACTGCAGAAACTTGCAGTCAAAACTACATGACCTTTGGTCATATGATTTCTTTAAACATCATGCAGTCAGACATGTAGACACAAGGTGGATAAGTAAAAAATCCAACACACTTTATTAAAAGGCATTGGTCACCAATTTTTTTATCTTTTTTAATTGAACCTTTATTTAACTAGGCAAGTCAGTAAATAACAAATTCTTATTTACAATGACGGCCTCACCTGACGACGCTGGGACAATTGTGCACCGCCCTATGGGACTCCCAATCACGCCCGGATGTGATGCCTTGAGCATCTGTTGGGGGTGTTCCCCTGCGCAGACGTTGCATGCATCAACCAATGGTTGCGTGCCATGTCATCTACTGTGCTACCATTTAGACAAAAGTTAACTTTTAAGAATTTTAGCAATTGCGTAAACTGTGTAAAAATAAAACAGTTTGTGTCCCTTGGCAATTCTACAGTCTATATTGGAAAAAGTTGCTGACAGTTGGTCCCAGGACTCGTCTGGCAATAATACTGCGTTCACAACCAAGTGGGATGGTGTAAATTACCAGTTGTGAAGTCGTAAATAGCAGTTGGAGGCATTCAGGCATTCGTTGAGAAACAAAGATTGGCTAATGGCCAACAAGCTGCATCAACGATAAACTAAATATGCAGCTATCATGCTTGTAAACAAAGTATAGTGTTAAAAAACATGTTAATACATAGCTTTTTATAAATAGTGTTTTGTTGTTACATTCAACTTCCGAAATGCCGTTATCGAGGTAATTTCAATACTAGGTTACGTTAGAGGTCAGCATGTCAGAGAAGTCGTAGCTCAGTGATGATTGACGAGTTTCACACTCGTAATTATGAGTTGGAAGGGCGGTCAAGTAGATTTTACCCAGTCGTATGTAGACCGTCATTGTAAATAAGAATTTGTTCTTAACTGACTTGCCTAGTTAAATACAGGTTAAATAAAATCTTTTTTTTTTTTAATTCGGTAAATACCACCTTCCCATTTGGTTTAATTTATGCATTCATTTACGCTTGCGTTTTCCCCAAGTACAGATTCCCATTGGACGCTATTCCACTGAAGTACCGCCTTTTAAAGATTTGTTGGGCATTACCAAATAGTCATTGGGCATTATCTACAGCTCCCATTTGAAGGCTACAACTTGAGTACATTTCAGTAGTCAACAGACTGAGCTAGAAGTTGGATACCTTGTTGTTAATTGCTCGGTGGACATTTGTAACGCCTGGAGGAAAGTGTTTTCTGGATAAAGCAAGGCGTCTTTATTGGCACAGCTGTCATTTTAAAGTTAGTTTCAATTCACACACAGATGTAAGTGCCTGACAGCTTCTTTCTCATTTCAGCGTGAATGTAGACTACCTCTGTCCGAATAACTGGAATGTTATCTAAAATTCCGTTGTAATTCTGGTGATCTTTTAACACTAAACAAATTGCCTGTATATTCTATTCCATTTTTAGCTCGTATTATTTCTGTTCAACGTGTGCCACTAAAATATTTATACATTTATTTAAGAGATACTATCGGGTTCTGAATACGGTATAATCGTGTTTGGTTACACCGTCCAATTTGAAAAACATCATGCTCCATATTTTACAACCCTGCACTGTTGGAAAGTCAAGTGTGTTTATATGGTACATATCAGATTATTTGAGACAATTTAACGATTCAAAAAGCCTTTTAGTCATCAATTTGCTTTTAAAAACGTATTCAACAGGCTGTAGAAATTAATGTACGCAATTATCAAGTTGTTCACGCTGTAACCAAGGCTGTCTGTCTTGAGGGCTGACTTTGGCTCTGTCTGATTTAAATACTAGTATATGATTGTTAGGGAAATGGTGGTAATTGGCCTACCTCCCATCAACAGATCAGAGGTGAGTGGAGCAGGTGCCTCTGGTCCTGTGACCTGTCATAGAATTCAGATGGATTAAACAAACTACACCTGAACTCAGTCAGAAAGAAGTTAGTGACTTTGTCCCTTTCAGGTCATTATGAGCCGTTAGTGTTCATTCATGTGAATGCACATTTTGCAAGGGTGTTCAATTTGGGTGAGGGTTCAGTTCAGCAATGTACAGGTAACTGCCAAAATAAACACCAACTTAGTGTCTTAATAGGGCCTGGGCCACCACGAGCCAGAACCGCTTCAATGCACCTTGGCATAGATTCTACAAGTGTCTGGAACTCTATTGGTGGGATGTGTTACCTTTTTCTTCCAAGCTAAACTCCATAATTTGATGTTTTGTTGATGTGGTGGAAAACGATGTCTCGGGTGCCACTCCTGAATCTCCCATATGTTTTCAATTGGGTTGAGATCTGGTAACTGAGATGTCCTTGGCATATGCTTTACATAATTTATCATGCTCATCAAACCATTCAGTGACCACTCGTGCCCTGTGGATGGAGGAATTGGCATCCTATGGGGGCATTGCCATGGTAGCCAAAATGATGGCCTGCCCAAAATGTTTGTACATGATCAAATTTTATTTGTCACATACACATGGTTAGCAATGTTAATGCGAGTGTAGCGAAATGCTTGTGCTTCTAGTTCTGACAATGCAGTAATAACCAACAAGTAATCTAACCTAACAATTCACAACAACTACCTTATACACACAAGTGTAAAGGGATCAAGAATATGTACATAAGGATATATGAATGAGTGATGATACAGAACGGCATAGGCAAGATGCAGTAGATGGTATAGAGTACAGTATTTACATATAAGGGTATGTAAACATATTAAGTGGCATTGTTTAAAGTGGCTAGTGATACATCAATTTTTCCCATATTAAAGTGTCTAGAGATGAGTCAGTATGTTGGTAGCAGCCACTCAATATTAGTGATGGCTGTTTAACAGTCTGATGGCCTTGAGATAGAAGCTGTTTTTGTCTCTTGGTCCCTGCTTTGATGCACCTGTACTGACCTCGCCTTCTGGATGATAGCTGGGTGAACAGGCAGTGGCTCGGGTGGTTGTTGTCCTTGATGATCTTTATGACCTTCCTGTGTCATTGGGTGGTGTAGGTGAACTGTAGGGCAGGTAGTTTGCCCCCGGTGATGCGTTGTGCAGACCTCACTATCCTCTGGAGAGCCTTATGGTTGTTGGTGGAGCAGTTGCCGTACCAGGCGGTGATACAGCCCGACAGGATGGGATGCTCTCGATTGCGCATCTGTAAAAGTTTGAGTGCTTTTGGTGACAAGCCAAATTTCTTCAGCCTCCTGAGGTTGAAGAGGCGCTGTTGCGCCTTCTTCACCACGCTGTCTGTGTGGGTGGACCAATTAATTTTGTCCGTGATGTGTACGCCAAGGAACTTAGAACTTACTACCCTCTCCACTACTGTCCCGTCGATGTGGATAGGGGGGTGCTCCCTCTGCTCTTTCCTGAAGTCCACGATAATAATCATCTCCTTTGTTTTGTTGACATTTAGCGTGAGGTTATTTTCCTGACACCACACTCCGAGGGCCCTCGCCTCCTCCCTGTAGGCCGTCTCGTCGTTGTTGGTAATCAAGCCTATCACTGTAGTGTTGTCTGCAAACTTGATGATTGAGTTGGAGGTGTGCATGGCCACGCAGTCGTGGGTGAACTGGGAGTACAGGAGAGGGCTCAGAACGCACCCTTGTGGGGGGCCCCAGTGTTGAGGATCAGTGGGGTGGAGATGTTGTTACCTACCCTCACCACCTGGGGGCGGTCCATCAGGAAGTCCAGGTATTCCTCTTGTCCAGATGGGTTAGGGCATTGTGGTTGCGATTGCGTTGTCTGTGGACTTATTGGGGCGATAAGCAAATTGGAGTGGGTCTAGGGTGTCGGGTAGGGTGGCGATGATATGGTCCTTGACTAGTCTCTCAAAGCACTTCATGATGACTGAATTGAGTGCTACGGGGCGGTAGTCGTTTAGCTCAGTTACCTTAGCTTTCTTGGGAACAGGAACAATGGTGGCCCTCTTGAAGCATGTGGGAACAGCAGACTGGGATAAAGATTGATTGAATATGTCCGTAAACACACCAGCCAGCTGGTCTGCGCATGGTCTGAGGACGCGGCTGGGGATGCCGTCTGGGCCTGCAGCCTTGCGAGGGTTAACACGTTCAAATTTCTTACTCACGCTGGCTGCAGTGAAGGAGAGTCCGCAGGTTTTGGTAGCGGGCCGTGTCAATGGCACTGTATTGTCCTCAAAGCGAGCAATGAAGTTGTTTAGTCTGTCTGGGAGCAAGACATCCTGGTCCTCGACGGGGCTGGTTTTCTTTTTGTAATCTATGATTTGACTGTAGACTCTGCCACATACCTCTTGTGTCTGAGCCATTGAATTGCGACTCTACTTTGTCTCTATACTGACGCTTAGCTTGTTTGATTGCCTTGCAGAGACAATAGCTACACTGTTTGTATTCGGTCATGTTTCCGGTCACCTTGCCCTGGTTAAAAGCAGTGGTTCGCTCTTTCAGTTTTCCGCGAATGCTGCCATCAATCCACGGTTTCTGGTTTGGGAATGTTTTAATAGTTGCTGTGAGTACGACATCGCCAATGCACTTGCTAATTTACTCGCTCACCATAAGCCTGATCGGATGTTAAGCTCAGGAATTACACCTGTGTGGAAACACTTGCTTTCAATGTACTTTGTATCGCTCATCTACGCAAGTGTTCCCATTATTTTGTAAAATATCTGTATATTGGTCTTGTCAGAACTGAAAAGCCCCTTTCAAAACATGCGTTCTGTAAACGACCACTAGAAAAACAATTGGCACGAGGAGCTTAAAGGTGCCATATGCAGAAATGGCTGTCAATTCCTGGATGCTAAAATTTGGCTAGTTTGACAAAACAAGCAATGAGAACATTTCTTTAACCAAAAATATTGTATTTTCAGTTGTTTGAAGCTGGTGAACAAAAGCATAGAAATTAAACAGATCTACCACTTAGACTTGCTTTCAATGTGAATGACATCTGTAAATCACATTTCTATGTGAATTTGGTGGGTTGCGTATTGCAGCTTTAAGTATGAGTGAAAGGTCGTTAGACAAATCCCTACCAAATGGTTATTTTCCTCAGACTATTACCAACTTAAAGATGTGTTGATACATCTTTGCACTACTTATTCATTTTATAGAGGCTAGAATTGAAAGTGTGAAACATTATATGAATGTATTTGTCACATTTGGTTTAAGATTTCCTGGGAACATGGCTGTTTTTTAAAAACCCTGGCTCTGGCTGCACCAATATGCCCCATGTTTACCAAGTCCCTGGCTGTCGTTCCTGTCAACGTGACTTTAATCCTAAACCCTCTCAATGGCCAAAGCATTTTTCTATAAGGACCTCAATCCCATTGTTATGGTTGTGACGTTAATCTTTTAGCTTTTGATGTGAGCTTTTCATCTCGCCCTTGTTGCCCATGTAAAAAACAGTTACCCAAGCTCTGTCACTACTAGAGTAAGTCAGACTTATAAGGTCTGGGCCTGCATATCAGCCCAGAGGCAGGACAAAAATACATCAGGAGCTCGTGGTGTCACTCACGAACCGGATGGGTTTCCGTCAGATGATTTGAGGCCAATCTATTCTCTGTGAAGTTTGACTGAGACAGAAGCATGTGAGCGGTAGACAGACTTCCTTTTATACTATTATCACTGTGATTGCTTGTGTTTTTATTGGGTGACTTTTGTAGGATTGTATTTTACAAAGCACTTCATTATGTTCTTATTACTCCAGATATGATTGGCTTCCACCCTGAGCCTATTCCCTTATCTACCTGTTTATTGACACCTGAGCTTGCAGTCTCGGTCAGGTTCTCAGTCAGTTTACACTTCTGTTACTTTGGTCTATCATTGGTATGTGTGAATACACTGCAGAGCTCTTTGATGCAGTTTTAATAATGCAATAGATCTACCGTTGAGGTAATTGATGTTTGTTGAAATATGTATATATTGTGGTGTGTTGACGGTACAGTGATGGTAAAGTTTTGGCATGTGGTCAAGTAGAAAAGGAAATATAAGGAATAACTGGGCAAATGCCAAAGTTGGTAACCGAATAATACTGAGGTATATTCTACTGTCATTCTGTTACAGAACTTTGCATCTGCACAGTTTTTCCAGTAAATGTTTTTATTTAATTTACTGTGTAAATTGTTCAAAGTAGTCATTGTGCATAGTTGTATGGTTTATTAAATTTTGATAGATTTTCCCCATTTAAGAAAAAAATCTGAGTCTCAGCCTAATTTCGTTACTGTGGAATTGCCATTATCTGAAAGCAAGAATTCCTTCCTGGATGTCTTTGCACTGTGCAGTAATTACCAGTATAATTGGTCCTTCTCTACCAGCCCTCGCACTATTTCTTCCCTCACATATTTCATTTTCCACCCTAGAGGTTGGTAGTGGTCTTAAGCACCTGTTAACGCTTTGCCTTATTACATGAATGTGTGTCTATTACAGTAAAAGTAAATTTTATACTTGAGCCGAAAATGTGGTTGGAGGCTTCGTATGGAAGGTGTGATGCAATTGCGACGCTCTCGAGGGCAAATTGAGCTCCGCACTGCTCAAACTTTGTAAAAATGCGGAGGACTAAGTGTAGCTCTGCATTGACATGTTTCGTTGACTGTAGGCGGGGGCGGAAGGTACTATATAAACTCACTTCCTTCACAACAGCTCAGTGAAGTATAAATGCCTTGACTTCTGCAGAGGCCATATCGCAGTAAGTGCTGTATGGCCACTGCAGATGTGGTATTGACCATGTCGTCTTTAAGCCAAGGGAATAGCAAGTATGTGATTGCTGGATCGCTAGTTTATAGCTTATCCTACCAAGGATGGGTGTGGGTGTTTATCTGGTTTGATGTGCATAGATCTGGTCTCTTGATTGTACTCCAGAGATGTCATTACGGCCTGTGTGGTAATGGCATGACCTACATACCCCCGGTCATTAAGGCTAACATATGAAACCGTCCATTGGGCAGACAGACTGGAGTTCATGTCAAGTAGGACGTTTTATATGATGTGGAATCTGTAGTAAATGCTAATAAACTAGGAGTATGACTATATTGAATCTAAGTTTGAATGTTATTTGACTTTATAGATATGACTGGAATGCTCTTTTTCAAGTTAGCTTATGTCCCTTTCCTGACTGGAGGAAAGGAACAACTAACCTGACTAATATAATTATATTTCATAAAGGGCATTCTCTGTTTGTTCTTTCTCCATTACAAATTATCCTGTCTATCCTGCAGCAGGTCCATATTTCATATCTCTGACATTCCTCCAGGGGATGTTTCCTGCCTGGGCGGAAACTGAGTGTGCTGGAGTTACTTAGCATCATATTAAAACCTGCATGTCACCAGCCAACCACTTTGAAATCCCTTTCACCACACCATCACTCTGACACGCCTAAATGCTTTGTGTGAGACTTGGGATTTTCCTCACGGAAGTAGAATGTCCTATGAGCTCTAGACTGTATTATGAAATTCTCATTGCCTGTACTGTAAAGAGATCGGTTTAAACAGGTTGTAGTGGTCTAGGGAGAAGTCTCTTTGCTTGGTGCTCAGAGCCAGTGAGCCATGTCTTTTGAAGTGTTTTTCCCAAGGTGTTCCTGGCTCAGTCTCTGCCCAGGCACTTGTCGGCTCTTCTTTGGTAGATAAAAATGCAACAATTTCATAGACTTTACTGAGTTACAGTTCATATAAGGAAATCAGTCAATTGAAATAAATTAATTAGGCCCTAATCTACAGATTTAACACGACGGAATACAGATATGCATCTTGGTCAGAGATACCTTTTCAAAAAAACAAGTGTCAGAAAACCAGCCCGTATCTGGTGTGAACACTTCTTCTCATGCAGCTCGACACATCTCCTTCACATAGTGTTGATCAGGCTGTTGATTGTGGAATGTTGTCCCACTCCTCTTCAATAGCTGTGCAAAGTTGCTGGATATTGGCGGGAACTGGAACTCTGTCGATCCAGAGCATTCCAAACATGCTCAATAGGTCTGAGTATGCAGGCCATGGAATAACTGGGACATTTTCAGCTTCCTGGAATTGTGCACAGATCCTTGTGACATGGGCCGTGCATTATGCGGAAACATGAGGTGATGGCAGCGGATAAATGGCACGACAATGGGCCTCAGGATCTCCTCATGGTGTCTCTGTGCATTCAAATTAAAATGCAATGGTGTTCATTGTCCATAGCTTAAGCCTGCCCATACCATAACCCCACCGCCGCCATGGGGCACTCTGTTCACAACATTGACATCAGCAAACCGGTCGCCCACACGACGCAGTCTGTGGTTGTGTGGCCGGTTGGATGTACTGCCAAATTCTCCAAATCGACGTTGAAAGTGGCGTATGGTAGAGAAATTCTGGCAACAGCTCTGGTGGACATTCCTGCAGTCAGCATATCAATTAAACACTCCCTCAACTTGAGACATTGACCTTTTGTCCACTGCACAAGGTGCACCTGTGTAATGATCATGCTGTTTAATCAGATTCTTGATACGCCACACCTGTCCGGTGGATGGATTATCTCTTGCAAAGGAGAAATGCTCACTAACGGATGTAAATACATTTTGTGCGTATGGAACATTCTGCTATTTTTTTATATTTTATTTCAGCTCATGAAACATGGGACCAACAGTTTACATGTGTTTAAAAAATTTTTAAATATATTTTTGTTCAATGTGTGTGCGCGCATACATTTTAAGTAAGGGTTGTCCTGGGAATCAAACCCATTATCCTGCCTTGTGAGCACCATGCTCTAGCAACTGAGCTACAGAGGAGAGAGGACCACCTAATTTGGATTCCTGTCTCACTGAGATGGCATGACTTTCCTTCTCTCATACTGTTCTCTTGACATTACACTATGTGCTTCAGCAATCCCAGTCTACTACCACAGTACTCAGTCAGCTGGTCTGAACTAATAAAAAGCTTACTTCTATATTAAACTTATTTTCCACTACAACTGTATGCAAATGCTCAAACTGATTTTTATCTGAAATATTTAGCATTGTCAATGGCCTTGTATCTAACGTCCAATTTTAAATTCAAGTTAAAAAAAAAAGTATTTGTTTGAGGTAATGTCAGACAGTATATGAAATGTGCTTTTGTGGGTTAACCTACATTGTCAGAATAACAAACCTTTATCAGTGATCAAATACACTTCCTTAAAAGGTCTCTTAAGCAAGAGCATATGTTCACAGCCTTACTTTTATCATATGCTGACAGAGGATATATGAACAGAACACTTTCCTTGTTCCGAATTGCCCTGGCTACTCCAACTCTCAGCTGAGGTAAAGGATGATAACAGATTTGAAAAGCAGGATGATTTTTAACGTTAAGTTATAGCCTGGCTGTTACAAAAACCAACTCCTATCTAGCTGCTGTAACCAATACCCATGTCTTGTCTGTGCTTTGACAGACATTATACTCCTTGGTTAGCTCTACCTGTATACCAGTGGAGGCTACTGACGGGAGGAAGGCTCATAGTAATGGCTGGAAGGGAGTCAATGGAATGGTATCAACCACGTTTGACTCGAATGACTCTTCGTCATTTATTATGAGCTGTCCTCCCCTCAGCAGCCCCCACTGCTGTATGCTCTTTCCTGACCTCAGGCTATGTCCAGGTAACCTACAGTGCCTTAAAGTCTTCATAACCATTGACTTACAATAGATTTTATGTTATAGCATGAATAAAAACAGTTGTCACCCTTCTACACAATACCACATAATGACAAAGAACATGTTTTTAGACAATTTTGCAATTAAATTAAATACATATCTCATTTACATAAGTATTCACACCCCTGACTCAATACATGTTAGCTGTAATTGCTGACACATGGTATTTCTGGGTAAGTTTGTTAGGAGCCCTCCACCCCTGGATTGTGCAATGTTTATCCATTTAAAACACATATTTTGAAATTCTTCAAGTTAGTTCTTGATCATAGATAGACAGCCGTTTTCAAGTCTTGCCACAGATTTTCAAGCAGATTTAATTCAAAAGTGGCCACTCAGGAACATTCAATGTTGTGAACTCAAGTGTATATTTGGTCTTGTATTTTAGGTTATTGTCCTGCTGAGAGGTGCATTTGTCTCCCAGTGTCTGGAAAGTAGACTGAACCAGGTTTTCCTCTCTCTAGATCTTGCCTGTGCTTTGCTCTTATGTTTTTATTTGTATCCTTAACTCCCTCGTCCTTCCCGATGACAGGCAAATTCATAACATATTGGATTTGGCCCAAACATAACACCTTTTGTATTCAGGACATAAAGCTAATTTCTTTGCCAGATTGTTTTTCAGATTTACTTTATCTTATTTCTAAAGGGAGGTATGTTTTGTAATATTTGTATTCTGTAAAGGCTTCCTTTTTCATTCTGTAATTTAGGTTAGTATTGTGGAGTAACTACAATGTTGGCCTGTCTGTCAGTTTTCTCCTATCACAGCCATTAAAACTGCCACAGGATTGGTGGGTCCCCCTTGGGATGGTTGAGCTAACGTAGGCTAATGCGATTAGCATGAGGTTGTAAGTAACAAGAACATTTCCCGGGACGTAGACATATCTGATATTGGCAGAAAGCTTAAATTCTTGTTAATTTAACTGCACTGTCCAATTTACAGTGAAATAAAACCATGCTATTGTTTGAGGAGAGTGCACAGTTATGAACTTAAAGTTATTAGTAAACCAATTAGGCACATTTGGGCAGTCTTTATACAACATTTTGAACAGAAATGGTTCATTGGATCAGTTTAAAACTGCACATACACTGCTGACATCTAGTGGCCCAAATTGCGCCTGGCCTAAAACAATACATTGTCTCTTTGTGTTTTCAAAGATGGTACAAAAAAAAGTTGTTTATTTTGTATGATCTTTTATCAGATCTAATGTGTTATATTCTCCTACATTAATTTTACATTTCCATAAACTTAAGATGGAGCTGGAGAAGGCAGACATTTTACGTGTCCCCACTCGATTGTGTTCTTTTGTAGTTTCTTCCGCGTAGGTCATCGATTTTTTTTTTTTTTTATTGTCCAAAGATTGCACATTTGCTAGCAGAATGAAAGCAAGTGGGGGTTTATGCGTTCGCCTATGAATTCTCAGAAGCCAGCCCACCCTCTGTCCCATTTTTTAAAATCCACCTCTTCACACAAATCATGGGTATCTGGGGCTGTTCCTGAGAAAGCAGTATATCTTTTTCGTCAGACTGGATTCTGCCAGTCTGTGGTGAGTAATCGCAGTCCTTATGTCCAGAAGTTATTTTCGGTCATAAGAGGCGGTAGCGGCAACATTATGTAAATAAACCAACCAACTGGACATTCAAAACTGTAAAAACTTATGCTTCACAGTGTCGTGGCTGAACGACGACATGATCAACACTGTATCGGCAGGAACAGCGACGTCTGGTAAGACGAGGGGCGGCGGACTATGTATTTTTGTGAATTACAGCTGGTGCAAGATATCTAAGGAAGTCTCGCGCAATTGTATCTCATGAGAAACTGTAGACCACACTACCTACCTAGAGAATTATATCTGTATTTTTCGTAGCTGTTTACATACCACCACAGTCGGAGGTTGGCACTACGACAGCATTGAATGAGCTGTATTCCGCCATACGCAAACAGGAAAACGCTCATCCAGAGGCGGCACTCCTAGTCGCCAGGGATTCTGGACCACCTTTACTCCACACACAGACTCATACAAAGCTTGCACTCCATTTGGCAAATCAGGCCATAATTCTATCCTCCTGATTCCTGCTTACAAGCTAAAATTAAAGCAGGAAACACCAGTGACTTGATCAATAAAAAAAGTGGTCAGATGAAGCAGATGCTAAGCTACAGGACTGTTTTGTTAGCACAGAAGGAATATGTTCCGGGATTCCTCCGATGCTATGCCCTCCGAACCATCAAACAGTAGAAGCGTCAGTACAGGACTAAGATCAAATAATGTGTGGCAGGACTTGCAAACCATTAGACTACATCGGGATCACAGCCGAGAGCTGCCCAGTGACACAAGCCTTCCCAGAAGAGCTAAACTACTTCTTTGCTCGCTTCGAGGCAAATAACACTGAAACATGCATAAGAGCACCAGCAGTTCCGGACGACTGTGTGATCATGCTCTCCGTAGCCGACGTAAGACCTTTTAAACAGGTCAACATACACAAGGCTGCGGTGCCAGACGGATTACCAGGACGTGTGCTCCGGGCATGTGCTGACCAACTGGCAGTTGTCTTCACTGACATTTTCAACATGTCCCTGACATGTCTGTAATACCAACATGTTTCAAGCAGACCACCATGGTCCCTGTGCCCAAGAACACTAAGGCAACCTGCCTAAATGAACACAGACCCGTAGCACTCACATCTGTAGTGCTACATGAAGTGAAGTGCTTTGAAAGGATGGTAATGGCTCACATCAACACCATTATCACAAACACTAGACCCACTCCAATTTGCATACCGCCCAAACAGATCCATAGATGACGCAATCTCTATTGCACTCCACACGGCCCTTTCCCACATGGACAAAAGGAACACCTTTGTGAGAATGCTATTCATTGACTTCAGCTCATAGTACCCTCAAAGCTCATCACTAAGCTGTGTACCCTGGGACTAAACACCTCCCTCTGCAACTGGATCCTGGACTTCCTGACGGGCTGCCCCCGGGTGGTAAGGGTAGGTAACAACACATCTGCCACGCTGATCCTCAACCAGGGGGCCTCGGGTGCGTGCTAAGTCCCCTCCTGTACTCCATGTTCACTCATGACTGCACAACACCATCATCAAGTTTGCCGATGACACAACAGTGGTAGATCTGATCAACGATGAGACAGCCTATAGGGAGCAGGTCAGAGACCTGTCCGTATGGTGCCAGGACAACAACCTCTCCCTCGATGCGATCAAGACAAAGGAGATGATTGTGGACTACAGGAAAAAGAGGGCCGAGCATGCCACCATTTTATCGACAAGGCTGCAGTGGAGTAGGTTGTGCTTCAAGTTATTGGTGTCCACATCACCAACAAACTAACATGGTCCAAACACCAAGACAGTCGTGAAACCTCAGGAGTCGTGAAACCTCAACCCCCTCAGGAGACTGAAAAGATTTGGCATGGATCCTTAGATCCTCAAAAGGTTCTACAGCTGCACTATCGAGAGCACTGGTTGCATCACTGCCTGGTATGGCAACCGCTCGGCCTCTAACCGCAAGGCACTACAGAGGGTAGTGCGTACGGCCCAGTGCATCACAGGGGCCAAGCTTCCTGCCATCCAGGACCTCTTATACCATGCATAGATGATAACAGAGTAGCAGCAGTGTAAAAAGAGGGAGGGGGCAATGCAAATAGTCTAGGTAGCCATAAGACTCAGGAACACCTAATCAAATGGCTACCTAGACTATTTGCATTGCCCCCTCCCTCTTTTTACACTGCTGCTACTCTGTTATCATCTATGCATAGTCACTTTAACCCTACCTACATGTACTTATTACCTCAGCTAACCGGTGCCCCTACACATTGACGCTGTACCAACCCCCCGTATATAGTCTTGCTATTGTCATTTTACTGCTGCTCTTTAATTACTTGTTACTTTTATTTCTGATCTGCATTTTTTTTAAACTACGTTGTTGGTTAGGTACTCGTGAGGTCTACCTGTTGTATTCTGCGCATGTGACTAATACATTTGATTTTTTATTTTTTATCGAGAATATGCATATCCTTGCTTCAGGTTCAGAGCTACAGGCAGCTAGATTTGGGTATGTCATTCTAGGTGAACATTTGAAAATGGTCCGATCCTTGAGGTTAACTCTAACTTTTTTTTGAAGTCACCATGGGCCTCATGGTAAGATCCCTGCGTGGTTTCCTTCCTCTCCCCCAACTGGGTTAAGAAGGACGCCTGTATCTTTGTAGTGACTGAGTGTATTGATACACCATCCATTGTGTAATTAATAACTTCACCATGCTCAAAGGGATATTCAGTGTCTGCTTTTTTTATACCCATATCAATATGTGACCATTGCGAGGCATTGGAAAACCTACCTGGTCTTCGTGGTTGAATCTGTTTGAAATTCACTGCTCGATTTAGGGTCCTTACAATTATCTGTATGTGTGGGAAACAGAGATGCGGTAGTTTATTTAAAAAAAAAAACATGTTAAGCACTATTGCGTGCACACTGTGAGTCCATGCAACTTATTTTGTGTCACTGGCCTACACAGAATACCACCATCTCAATTTAATCAATTTTAAATTTTGGCTGTAACCCAGCAAAATATGGAAAAAGTTAAGAGGTGTGATTACTTTCTGAAAGTACTATACATGGACACATCCGCTAACATGGTTGTTGTGTACCTAGCTGTTGGCTTTTGATTCAAGATGATGAGAAAAAAATGTTTCCCCCCCCCAACAAACTCATGTGTCTTGTTCTAGTTTTTTCTACTCTACTTAAAACTGTTTCTACAAATGGAGGCAGATTGTGAGTGCGATATAATGCCAGACTCTCCCTGTGCAATTTCCCACAGTGCTTCAACCGGTTAAATATAGATTAGGCCATGAACTATCCCATACCACTCTGACTCCCTGGAATTGTTTGCGTTACTGTGTGTATTCAACCCCCCCAGAGGAGGCGAAGTTGAAATGTGTGACAATTCCCAATCAAGCCTTGTAGTTAAATAAAATCTAGCCTTGTAGTTAAATAAAATCTATCTTTTGACTGAGCTAAAACGTCCCATGAGTGGTTCACTCCGGACAGAGAGAAGAGCAGTGTAGCTTGGAGAAGAGCAGCATCTGAATTTCAGTTCCAGAGCCTTTGCTAGATGAGATGTTGCGATCTGCCAAACGTGATTTGGTATGAGAGATGTGACACCACCTCTGGTCCACTAAAAGCAGTGGGGAGAAGAGGCCAGACTTCTCACTTGTTCGGGTTGCGCGCTCCTGCAGTCTGCACAGCCGTTCAACTGATCCAAATATCAAAGGGCATCATGTTTCAGACCTCATGGAAACTGCAGTCTCACCTACTTTAGAACTTTGATGGTTCCTTTAACCCATCCATATTTACATTTCAATTGACATGACAGGCAGTCATTGAGTGGACATATTATACATTGAATAACATAATTGATTTCCTTGGATACATCATCAGCACATGCTCCTACAATATGCTGCTTGAAATTGGTGGTATGCTTACTTGAAGAGGATGAATTACTGAATGATGACTAGTTGAATGGTGTAGCTTGTTCTGTTATTTGGGCAGGTAATGGGAGAGACTGCAGACGGAGGCAGTGAAATGTGTGTACACTAACATTCAAAAGTTTGGGGTCACTTAGAAATGTCCTTGTTTTGAAAAACTTTTTTCTTGTCCTTTTAAAATAACATCAAATTGATTATAAATACAGTGTAGACATTGTTAATGTTGTAAATGACTTGTAGCTGGAAAGGGCTGATTTTTATTTATTTTATGGTATTGTACGCCTAGTGTAGATGAGGCCCATTATCAGCAACCATCAAATCTGTGTTTCAATGGCACGTTGTGTTAGCTAATCCAAGTTTATCATTTTACGTCTAGTTGTTCATTAGAAATCCCTTTTGTAATCATGTTAGCACAGCTGAAAACTTTTCTTGATTAAAGAAGCAATAAAACTGGCCTTTAAACTAGTTGAGTATCCCGAGCATCAATGGGTACGAATACAGGCTCAAAAAGGGCCAGAAACAAAGTACTTCTTCTGGAATTCGTCAGTCTGTTCTTGTTCTGAGAAATAAAGGCTATTCCATGCGAGAAACTGAAGATCTCGTACAACGCTGTGAACTACTCCCTTCACAGAACAGAGCAAACTGGCTCTAACCAGAATAGAAAGAGTGGGAGTCCCCGGTGCACAACTGAGCAAAAGTACATTAGTGTCTAGTTTGAGACTGGCAGCCTCATTAAATTGTACCTGCAAAACACCCATCTCAATGTCAACAGTGACGAGGCGATTCCGGGATGCTGGCCTTCTAGGCAGAGTTGCAAAGAAAAGCCATATCACAGACTGGCCAATAAAAATAAAAGATTAAGATGGGCCAAAGAACAGACACTGGAAAGAGGAACTCTGGCTTGAAGGCCAGCATCCCGGAGTCGCCTGTTGATGTTGGGACTGGTATTTTGTGGATACTATTTAATGAAGCTGCCATTTGAGGACTTGTGAGGTGCCTGTTTAATGGGCCTTGTCATGACAGCTCTGAAACATCTCCAGCTATACAAATTAAGGATATTTATGTTTTATGCAACAGCATCCTCCGTGTTTTAAACAGGATGTACTATTTCAACTTCTGTTTCGCTGTGACTGGTCAGTGGAAATGTGGGTTCACACTGAGAATCTTATATGAAGGAGTGCATGTTGTATTGTGTCTTGAGAACATGCTAGAGATATTACATACATTTTAATGTGACATCTTGTTTATATTGTTTTTAAATGTCCAGTAACATAATCAAGAGACAGGGTGCAAATTATTCTTGTGGACTTTTTAAGAAAAGTAATTTGTCATGTTTTATTAAGCGTGCTATTAATTACCATTATTACTGGGGAGACCATATCACAGAGCAAATGTCTAGATTACTTTTGTCAATAGTCTGTGTGGAGTGAAGCTGTAATAAAATCAAATGCCATTTTCCTTTCCAGAACCCGCTGAGATGGCAGTTGTCATAGTCTAACTAAGCCTGTCAGGGCTGGGGCCGGAGTGAGGGACTGCCCAGACAGTCTCCAAAACGGAAGATGTGTGAAACAGAGGATGAGAGGAGTGCTCAGGCCAGGCAGCTCTTTGAGAACTTTGTCCAGGCGTCCACATGTAAGGGCACTATGCAGGCCTTTAGTATCTTATGCAGGCAGATGGATCTGGACCCGCTGGACTACAGGAACTTCTACAGCAACCTCAAAGCCACGGTCACCAACTGGAAGGCCAAGGCCCTCTGGACCAAACTGGACAAGAGAGCTGGCCACAAGGAGTACAAGAAAGCCCAAGCCTGTGAGGGCACAAGGGTAAGAAATCACCCAAGCTTTTACACAGTGGAGGCTGCTGAGGGGAGGTTGCCCCATAATAATGTCTGGAATGGTACAATGGAATGGTATTCCGCTCCAGGCATTACCACGAGCCCGTCCTTCCCAATTAAGGTACCACCAACCTGTGCTTTCACAGTAACGCTGACTCAGGCGCCGCTCCAGAATCTCCCATAAGTGTTCAATTGTGGGTAGGGGTAAAAGTGTCTAAGCAATCAGTATATACTGTATAATAAACGGTAGCAGCAGCGTGCATGTGTGAGGTGTCAATATTTGTATGTTGGATTGTCAGTGTAGAGTCTAGTGAGTGTGCAAGGGAGTCAGTGCAAAACAATTAAAATAAATAGTGGGTCAATGTAAATGAGTGCATAGCCATGGTAGCCAAAATAATGGCCTGCCCAGCATTTTTATACATAAGCATGATGAGATGTTATTTGTGTAATTAACATCGGCACCACCGCTGTGTGGAAGCAGCTGCTTTCAGTATAATTTGTTTCCCTCATGTACTCAAGTGTTTCCATTATTTTGGCAGTTACCTGTCGAAGCCTAAAATGAATTAACCCTATATTTGCCTTTGGACAGACCTTCCACATTGGGATTGAATACATGATATTCTCCATGCTAATGTCCCATATCTGCATAAGGAATGATGATTCATAGCTGGTTGGTTTTTTATTTATAACTTCCCTGTGTCAGATGTAGCGAAGAGTCTGGTCACAGTCTGTGACGGAATAGGCTACTTTTTGTCTAATTCTTTACTACTCTGAGCCAGACTACAGTTTTTTTTTTAATGAAATTGAAGCCCTGTGACATCAATTCACATTCACTCAACTCTTTTAATAGTTTATAACTTGAAAGTTAAGTTCTTACTTATAAAATGTTGGTCAAAAATGTGCATTTGTAATTATTCCTTATTAGTTCCTGCCAAGGCAGCAGCTACTCTTCCTGGGGTCCAGCAAAATTAAGGCAGTTATGCAAAAGATGTTCAGGTACTATTTACAGTATGTTAAAGTACTAGTTGTACAGTAGGTTCATAATGTGACTTCTATTTCATGGTAATGTTATGCTGCACGACCAACTGTTGCTGTGTTTTTCTTATACTGTTTTGAGATATCCCTACACACCCAGCTGGTAGCCACTTTTTATTGGAGCAGTATGGAGAACAGCTACACTGCACATGTCCACAGGATCATGTCAAACAAGGAAAGCATGATCAACCTCACATATGAAACAAATTCTTTGACAGTGCAAAATCAGCAAATCCATTATGACAGAATGGAGTTGATAATGCAGGCTGTTTTAAAAATATAATTTCTGCCCATTTTAGGTGTACGTGTTCTTGAATGTTTAGCGTAGTGTTTCAATGACTTAATTCTCAGAGGAAAATATTAGAAGTCCTGAGGGAAGGCTGCTGGAGTTAGATA
Source organism: Oncorhynchus keta (assembly GCF_023373465.1). Classification (NCBI taxonomy): domain Eukaryota; kingdom Metazoa; phylum Chordata; class Actinopteri; order Salmoniformes; family Salmonidae; genus Oncorhynchus; species Oncorhynchus keta. Next base: position 43,250,676 of record NC_068437.1, on the reverse strand, counting down.
GGCCTAGATGACAGTGAGACTCTGGGTGGTGCTTGTCTGATCGTGGCCAAAAGTTATGAGAATGACACAAATATTAATTTTCAGTCTGCTGCCTCAGTTTGTATGATGGCAATTTGCATATACTCCAGAATGTTATGAAGAGTGATCAGATGAATTGCAATTAATTGACAAGTCCCTCTTTGCTATGCAGATGAACTGAATCACAAAAAAACATTTCCACTGCATTTTCAGCCCTGCCACAAAAGGACCAGCTGACATGTCAGTGATTCTCTCGTTAACACAGGTGTGAGTGTTGACGAGGCTGGAGATCCCTCTCATGCTGATTTGAGTTTGAATGACAAACTGTAAGCTTCAAAAGGAGGCTGGTGCTTGGAATCATTGTTCTTCCTCTGTCAACCATGGTTACCTGCAAGGAAACATGTGCCGTCATCATTGCTTTTTACAAAAAGTGTTTCACAGGCAAGGATATTGCTGCCAGTAAGATTGCACCTAAATAAACCATTTATCAGATCATCAAGAACTTCAAGGAGAGCGGTTCAATTGTTGTGAAGAAGGCTTCAGGGCGCCCAAGAAAGTCCAGCAAGCGCCAGGACCGTCTCCTAAAGTTGATTCAGCTTCGGGATCGGGGCACCACCAGTACAGAGCTTGCTCAGGAATGGCAGCAGGCAGGTGTGAGTGCATCTGCACACACAGTGAGGCGATGACTTTTGGAGGATAGCCTGGTGTCAAGAAGGGCAGCAAAGAAGCCACTTCTCTCCAGGAAAAACATCAGGGACAGACTGATATTCTGCAAAAGGTACAGGGATTGGACTGCTGAGGACTGGGGTAAAGTCATTTTCTCTGATGAATCCCCCTTCTGATTGTTTGGGGCATCTGGAAAAAAGCTTGTCCGGAGAAGACAAGCTGAGCGCTACCATCAGTCCTGTGGAATGCCAACAGTAAAGCATCCTGAGACCATTCATGTGTGGGGTTGTTTCTCAGCCAAGGGAGTGAGATTTTGCCTAAACACAGCCATGAATAAAGAATGGTACCAACACATCCTATAAGAGCAACTTCTCCCAACCATCCAGGAACCGTTTGGTGAAGAACAATGCCTTTTCCAGCATAATGGAGCACCTTGCCATAAGGTAAAAGTTATAACTAAGTGGCTCGGGGAAAAAAACATCGATATTATGGGTCCATGGCCAGGAATCTCCCCAGACCTTAATCCCATTGAGAACAAATTCCATGGACAACTATTTTCTTGCCTCCCATTTTTAAGTGGGATTATGGTTTTTGTTTTACATTGCTGTAGTGACTGGAATAGTTTTGGTTCTTATGCTTGCTTGTTTATGTACCAAATTTAGATTTGCATATCCTATTCATTCAGAATGGTTCTCACCCGAGTGGCGCAACGGTCTAAGGTACTGCATCTCAGTGCTTGAGGTGTAACTAAAGACACCCTGGTTCGATTTCGGGCTGTATTGCAACTGGCCGTGATTGGGAGTCCCATAGGGTGGTGCACAATTGGCCCAGTGTCGTCTGGGTTTGGTCGTCATTGTAAATAATTTTAATTTGTTCTTAACTGACTTGCCTAGTTAAATAAATGTACACAGGGATATTGTAATATACGCTCGCATTCCATATGGGTAATTCGCTTGAGTATGTCAGTTGTATTGAATTGTTGACCCTCCATACCTTTGGAAAGCATGGCCTTCTATATTTCATAAATTCAACATACAGTACCAGCCAAGTTTGGACACCTACTCATTCAAGGGTTTTCCTTTATTTTCTACAAGGTAGAAGAATAGTGAAGACATCAAAACTATGAAATAACACATGAAATCATGTAGTAACCAAAAAAGTGTTAAATCAATCGATATGTTTTATATTTGAGATTCTTCAAAGTATTCACCCTTTGTCTTGATGACAGCTTGGTGCACTCTTGGCATTCTCTCAACCAGCTTCATGAGGAATGTTTTCCAACCGTCTTGAAGGAGTTCCCACACATGCTGACCACTTGTTTGCTGCTTTTCCTTCACTCTGCGGTCCCACTCATCCCAAACAGTTGGGTTGAGGTTGGGTGATTGTGGAGGCCAGGTCATCTGATGCAGCACTCCATCGCTCTCCTTGGTCAGATAGCCCTTACACAGCCTAGAGGTGTGTTGCGTCATTGTCCTGTCGACAACAAAAATTATAGTCCCACTATGGGCGAACCATATGGGATGGCATATTGCTGCAGAATGCGGTGGTAGCCATGCTGGGTTAAGTGTGCCTTGAATTCTAAATAAATCAATGAGTCAACAGCAAAGCACCATCACACTTCCATGCTACACGGTGGGAACCACACGTGCAGAGATCATCCGTTCACCTACTCTGCGTCTCGGACTCAGCGGTTGGAACAAAATCTCAAATTTAGAATCCCGAGAAAGGACAGATTTCCACCGGTCTAATGTCCATTGCTCGTGTTTCTTGGCTGAAGCAAATCTCTTCTTATTCGTGTCCTTTAGTAGAGGTTTCTTTGCAGCAATTCCACCATAAGGCCTGATTCATGGTCTCCTCTGAACAGTTGATGTCTGTTACTTGAACTCTGCTGCCCAAATAAATGTAATCCTGAGGTGCAGTTAACTAATGAATGTTTCCGTTGTAACAGAGGAAACTCTTTCTTTCCTGTGGCGGTCTTCGTGAGAGCCAGGTTCATCATAGCACTTGTTGGTTTTTGCACTTTCAAAGTTCTTGACATTTTCCGTATTGACTGACCTTCACGTCTTAAAGTAATGATGGACAGTCCTTTCTCTTTGCTTATTTGAGCATAATAGGGCTAACTTCTGTATACCCCCCTACCTTGTCACAAAACAACTGATTGGCTCAAACGCATTAAGAAAAATAAATTCCACAAATGTACTTTTAAACAAGGAACACCTGTTTAATTGAAATGCATTCCAAGTGACTACCTCATGAGGCTGGTTGAGAGAATGCAATGGGTGGCACCTTGTGAGAATCTCAAACGTAAAATATATTTTAGTTAACACTTATTTTTTTTGGTTAGTACATGATTCCATATGTTATTTCATAGTTTTGTTGTCTTCACTATTATTCTACAATATAGTACAAATAAAGAACCCCTGGAATGTGTGTGTGTGTGTGTGTGTGTGTACAAACTTTTTACTGGTACTGTATTTGTTAAGTAGTGCAGCAGTATTAAGGGATCTTGGATTTCATGTGTGCCCAGGGACCCATGAACCAATCAGGGTTGGGTTTTGTGTCTGAAAGTGATGAAATATCACCATGTGTTTACATTGTACAGATGTTAACAAAACATGTTCATTATGAAATTAGGCCTGGTCTTTTGTGAAATCCCTCATCTGGGCATCGTGTCTGAACCTGAATGGGACTGGATACACCTCTGTATGGAAGCACCAGTTTCTCACAGCTGCAGTGTAGACAAAATAGACTTCTAAGTAAACACGGAAACTTGTATTTTGCCAGACCTTTAAAAACACTGCTGTCTCATGTGGGTAAACACCTGAGTATTGGCCCTGCCAGACTTGCAAGACTTAACTCATCATCCTTATTGTTGTGTCCAGTAAAAGTGACACAATTGTTCCCCCCTTGACCTCTTATGGTGCGATGTGTGTAGGGTTCATGACAAGCTCTGGAAACGGTACACAACAACGTGAGCGCTGACTCCAGCATTCTCTAAGAATAGCCCAAAACCCACAGCTCCACACAGAGCCAAATAACACTATCGTTTCCATATCCCAGTGACAATCATTCACCTTATACAGAGCCACATTAGGACCAATTAATTCCTTTCATTCCAACAGTTCATTGTCACCTTTGTTTGGTCTAAATGGGCTTTAATTCTGTTGAATACTATGCATGCTGAGATTTTGCAAGCTGTGTAGTTGAAATACCACAGGTCAAGTCTCTAGTAATAACAACCTCATGAATGGCACGGGAGGACTTAGTTTGACTGGAATCAGCTGACCCCTTTCAGCAACGCTGGTTGTCTGAGACAAATCCACCATAATGCAAAGCAGACATCCATGCACCATGTCCAAGTGCGGTCAGTCAAACCCACCACACTCGGGGCCCGGACTAGCCTAGTAACCTTCAAATACCTGACACTCAGATGTTTGAGTCCAAATCGACTCTAAACACACATTGTGGTTTGTGGCGTCTTTCTGTTACCAAACTTTTGAATCTTCAAGTAAATGTGGTTTGTAATATTTCCTGTGGAATTTGTTAGTCGTCCTTGTGCATAGTGTTGGTGTATGGTCTATTTAACTTTGCAATCATTGTTTTTTTGTTTTTGCGTACTCAGATTTTTCACTTTAATAATGTGTCCGCATCCTTCTGTTACCGTGGAGTTGCCCACATGACAAGCCAACAACTACGGCATCTCAATGCTCTGTCATGCCTTCAGAGGGCAGTGGATCACACCAGTGAAATGACTGAAGTGGTTCTGTTGTATTGTAGAATATGAAACCTGATTCATAATATATATGCCATTTAGCAGACGCTTTTATCCAAAGCGACTTACAGTCATGTGTGCATACATTCTACGTATGGGTGGTCCCGGGAATCGAACCCACTACCCTGGCGTTACATGCGCCATGCTCTACCAACTGAGCTACAGAAGGACCTATATGCTGTATTGGTATGTTCTCCTTATGAGGCCTTGTTTTAATCTTTTGATGTTTAATATCAGAGGTTGCAATACAATAGAACTAATGTTGAGGTTTTATGTAGCTAATAGCATTTTCTGTAATCTCACCTAATTTCACCTCCTGCTACAGTTTGTTGATCATGTGAGATGTTTTAATTACAGTTTGTATTGTACACTGATGACGAAGTGTGTCTCTCTCAAGTGTCTGATCATTGGAGGGGGCCCCTGTGGTCTGCGTACGGCCATTGAGCTGGCTCTGCTGGGGGCCAAGGTGGTGGTGATAGAAAAGAGGGACACCTTCTCCAGGAACAACGTGCTGCATCTGTGGCCCTACACCATCCATGACCTCAGGGGCCTCGGGGCCAAGAAGTTCTACGGCAAATTCTGTGCTGGAGCCATAGACCACATCAGTAAGTATTGTACTGCTAATATCATTCTTCATCTCATAGGAAATGATGTTAAGTAATGTTATTCTTCCTTGTTTTGGTGTTCTGCTGGGGAAAACTGACGGAAGTTGAATGTGGCTGAAATATTTATCAGATGGTAACATTGTTACGTGATCTCTTCCTCACTCACTCCACGTTCTACAGTTGGATTTCTTTTTAAATATATATCTGGCTTGCTCTGCTAAGAAATCTGACGTGCGTGTGTGAGCGTTATCTCCCTGCAACTGCCGTGCCTTAGATAACAACATGCAAAGTGGAGGAGCCCATGAATGCAAATGCTGTGTGTTTCAAAACCACTGCTGAGACAAACTGGCCTTCTGGTGTCATTTATCGGAACATTTGGCAACTGGGTGAAATATCCCCCCCCCGGAAATGTTTCTATAGAGATGTCCATCTTGTTCCTATGAGGCTTATTCTATCCCCATGTATGATATGCTGCCTTTCCTGACCCTCTACTTTAGTAACATAGTCCTAAATACTCGCTGATATGGACAATGTTTCTCAGGTTAACTTGTAAAGTTGAAAACAATAGACTTACCAGCTGCTAGCTAGCTACACCTCAGAATGTAGTATCAGTTCACTAACCCTTTATCTTGAAGCCTAACAAGGCCACAGGTTATTAGACTAATTGTGTGTAGTTGGATAAGTGTTGTCAATTCTAAACTGTGGTTCTTGCCTTGAATGCTGATTGGCTAACAGCCGTGGTACATCAGACCGTATACCAAGAGTATGACCAAAAGTTTAGTTTTACTGCTCTAATTACATTGGTAACCAAATTTTAATAGCAATAAGGCACCTCAGGCTTGTGGTATATGGCCAATACACCACGGTTTAGCTGTGGTATGTTGGCTATATACCACACCCCCTCTGGCCTTGTTGCTTAAATTATACTTTGTATGTGTCTGAAGGTATTCGCCAGCTCCAGCTCATGCTACTGAAGGTCTCCCTCATTGTGGGGGTGGAGGTCCATGTCAACGTGGAGTTTGTCAAACTGTTGGAGCCACCGGAGAACCAGGAGAATGAAGGTGACTCTTTTGGTTCAGTCAGAAAATACAGCGTTTCCCACCCCTGGAAAGGAACTGGTCGTGTTTTTCATCTTTCTGTCGAACACATTTCACTCCAACACAGTGATATCAGGTCCAGCATCAGTCTGTGAAAGCATGGTTCAGCATTTTAAACCTCCGTGCCATGTTAACATAACCTTGGCAATCAGCACTAGACAGCTAGTGTTTACAACTGTTTGTTTCATGCTTAAATGTTTTTTAGAAATCTGCTTTTTACATTTCTGTTAATTATTGTTCATATTGAGTTTGTATGGTTAACACTTGCTGATTTTCATCAGTTGACTGCACCAGGTCTTTCTCTCCCTCAAACCCTGGTACTTGATCAAAATTACATCACACGCCGCAGATGGATTGGCTACTTCTCAATCTTGTGTTCTTGATTTAGAAACACGTGCTCGCATAATTCCATTTACGAGTAGATGCTGCCTCTAGGTCTGCAGTGAAGTGCATATGCTTTGTAGGTCAGTTTTGCCTAATTTTAGTTGATGCAAAATCAAATTTGTCACATACACATGGTTAGCAATTTTTGTTGAATGACGTGCCATAACGCCTTCTGTATTCTGTAAAGGCAGCCATATATCTGAGGCATTATTATTACCATGAGCGTGAGGTGACCTGAACTGGGGGCTCCATGTACAGTTGAAATCCTAAATTTTAAAGTCATTAAACCTTGTTTTTCTAACCACTCCACACTTTTCTTGTTAACAAACTATAGTTTTGGCAAGTCGGTTAGGACACCTACTTTGTGCATGACAAGTAATTTTTCCAACAATTGTTTACAGACAGATTATTTCACTTAATCACAATTCCAGTGGGTCAGAAGTTAACATACACTAAATTGACTGTGCCTTTAAAATAAAGGCCTTTCAAGGCCTACCTTTAAATCATGGAAAAATCTAATGAAATCAGCCAAGTCTTCAGAAAGTAAATTGTGGACCACCACAAGTCTGGTTCATCCTTGGGAGCAATTTCCAAACGCCTGAAGGTACCACATTTATCTGTACAAACAATAGTACACAAGTATAAACAGGAAGGAGATGCATTCTGTCTCCTAGAGATGAACGAACGTACCTTGGTGCAAATCAATCCCAGAACAACAGCAAAGGACCTTGTCAAGATGCTGGAGGAAACCGGTACAAAAGTATCTATATCCACAGTAAAAACGAGTCCTATATCGACATAACCTGAAAGGCTGCTCAGCAAGGAAGAAGCCACTGCTCCAAAACCGCCATTAAAAAGCCAGACTACGGTTTGCAACAGCACATGGCTTCAATCGATTGTACTTTTTGGAGAAATGTCCTTGGTCTGATGAAACAAAAATAGTTCTGTTTGGCCATAATGACCATTGTTATGTTTGGAGGAAAAATGGGGAGGCTTGCAAGCAGAAGAACACCATCCCAACCGTTTATCACGGGGGTGGCAGCATCATGTTGTGGCGGTGCTTTGGTGCAGGAGGGACTGGTGCACTTCACAAAATATATGTCATCATGAGGGGAAATTATGTGGTTATATTGAAGCAACATCTCAAGACATCAGTCAGGAAGATAAAGCTTGGTCGCAATTGGGTCTTCAAAATGGACAATGACCCCAAGCATACTTTCCAAGTTGTGGAAAAATGGCAAGGTATTGGAGTGGCCATCACAAAGCCCTGACCTCCATCCTTTAGAAAATTTGTGGGCAGAACTGGAAAAGCGTGTGCGAGCAAGGAGGCCTACAAACCTGACTCCGTTACACCAGCTCTGTCAGGAGGAATGGGCCAAAATTCACCCAACTTATTGTGGGAAGCTTGTGGAAGGCTACCCAAAAAGTTTGACCCAAGTTAAACCATTTAAAGGCAATGCTACCAAATACTAATTGAGTGTATGTAAACTTCTGACCCGCTGGGAATGTGATGAAAGAAATAAAAGCTGAAATCATTCTCTACTATTATTCTGACATTTCAAATTCTTAGTGGTTATCCTAACTGACCCAAGACAGGTAATTATTACTAGGATTAAATGTCAGGAATTGTGAAACTGAGTTTAAATGTATTTGGCTAAAGCGTATGTAAACTTCTGACTTCAACTGTACATATATCAGTAATGTAAGATATGTAAACATTTTATTAAGAGTGCATTGTATAAAGTGACTAGTGATCCATTTATTCAAGTGGCCAGTGATTGGCTCTCAATGTAGGCAGCAGCCTCTGTTAGTGATTGCTGTTTAGCAGTCTGATGGCATTGAGATGGAAGCTGTTTTTAGTCGCTCGGTCCCAGCTTTGATGCACCTGTACTGACCTCGCCTTCTGGATTGGGTATCTGTGTAAACGGGCAGTGGCTCAGGTGGTTGATATCCTTGATGATCTTTTTGCTATATGTGTCATGGAGGGCAGGTAGTTTGCCCCCAGTGATGTGTTGTGCGAACCGCACCACCCTCTGCAGTTGAGGGCGGTGCAGTTGCCGTACCAGGCTGCAATACAGCCCGACGGGATGCTCTCGATTTGTGCATCTGTAAAAGTTTGTCAGGGTTTTGTGTGACAAGCCAAATTTCTTCAGCCTCCTGAGGTTGAAGAAGTGCTGTTGCGTCTTCACCACTGTCTGTGTGGGTGGACCATTTCAGTTTGTCTGTGACGTGTACACCGAGGAACTTAAAATGTTCCACCTTCTCTACTGCTTTCTCCTCGATGTGGATGGTGAGGGGGGATGCTCCTTCTGCTGTTTCCTGAAGTTCAAGATCATCTCCTTTGATTTGTTGACGTACCAGTCAAAAGTTTGGACACCTATTCATTCTAGGGTTTTTCTTTATTTTTAATATTTTCTACATTGTAGGTTAATAGTGACGACATCAACGATGAAATGACACCTATGGAATCATGTAACCAAAAAAAGTGTTAAACAAATCCAAAATATATTTGAGACACCTTTCAACATCAACTTTTCAGAGGAGACTGTGTGAATCAGACCTTCATGATTGAATTGCTGCAAAGTAACCACTACTAAAGGACACCAATAACAAGAGACTTGTTTGGGCCAGGAAACCCGAGCAATGTACATGAGACCAGTGGAAATCTGTCCTTTCATCTGATGAGTCCAAATTTGACATTTTTGGTTCCAACCTCTGTCTTTGTGAAGCGCAGAGTAGGTGAACAATTGATCTCTGCATGGGTGGTTCTCACCATGAAGCATGGAGGAGGTGGTGTGGGGGTGCTTTGCTGGTAACACTTGGTGAATTATTTAGTATTCAAGGCACACTAAACCAGCATGACTGCCACAGCATTCTGCATCAATTTGCCAGTCCCACTAAGCACAAACCAGATGGGCTATCATTTGTTTTTCAACAGGACAATGACTGAACACACCTCCAGGCAGTGTAATGGCAGCCAACAAGTGCTCAGCATATGTGGGAACTCCTTGAAGATTGTTAAAGCATTCCAGGTGAAGCTGGTTGAGAGAGTGCCCAGAGTGTGCAAAGCTGTCGAGGCAAAGGGGGGTTACTTTGAAGAATCTCAAAATAGATTTTGATTTAACACTTTTGGTTACTACATGATTTCGAAGTTGTCTTAACTATTATTCTACAATGTAAAAAAATAAAAACCCTTGAATGAGTCGGTGTCAACTCATGACTAGTACTGTATATTTCTGAAGCTGAATTCCATAGTCCCTCAGCTGCACTAACTTCCCCACTTGATTTTAAACATTGCATTTGAACAAACCCCGTCTTTTTCTCCAGTTCGTTTTTATACTGTAGCATGTGGTTGTCACTCGACTGATAAAGACTAGCTTAAATTTAGGGTTGCAATGTGTCCTCTGCAGCAGTGATGATGTTCTTAAGTGGGTACCTTAGGAGAATGTGCCGTAGGCACGGTGTATTTCTGTGAGACTGTGGCAGAAGTGTTGAGCTGATATGGAGAGGTTCTCTGTTTCTCTCTGTGTCATCGCTACTTACCACGCTGCGTTGTGAAAGATTACAAGCAAGACTTCAGCTATTTATAGTTGGAGACAACTTAGCTATGTATTTAAGTGCCTTCACATTAATCAAAAAGCACAAATAACAAATGCAACCTTAACAGTAATGGAAAATGTTGACTATATATTGCTGTATTGTTATGGTTTGCCACTGCCAACTATGTTGTCCTTTTCCCAGGGCCTGGATGGAGAGCAGAGATCAGACCAGAAAACCACCCCCTCGTTGACTTTGACTTTGACGTGGTGATTGGCGCAGATGGACGCAGAAACACGCTAGACGGTGAGAAGAACACATGATGGAGAAGTTATTTGCTCTACACACAATGTTTGACTGTAAACATTTTAAAGCTGTCTGTAAGATTCTTGGGCATGGCTGAAGTTGCACACCTGAACAATGTATAAGCCTGGTCTTGGAAACATGTTCAACTAAAGGGGCAAAAACAACAATTTGTCCCTTAGCTTGCCAGTCATAAACACTTTATGGTCATAAAATGCTTTCAATTTCAATAATGTCTTAAGGGGTAAAGTACAATAGAACTGCACACAAGGTGTTCCAGGATGTGAGAGAACATGCCTGAGGGAATAAGTTGTACTGGGCTATTAACCTACATTTTTGTAAAATAAAAAGTCGTAATTAAACAACTAATTGACCGACATTTAATTTGTATTTTTTCGAGCCCAACACTCTGTTTCTCTAGAGAAATCCAATCATTCACAAGATAAATCAAGAAGTATGTAGGACGCTGGGCTGAAGGGAGTTGTAATTTTCATTAAGCAAATATTCAACCTAGTTTAACACTAACTTGGTAATTAACTACAGTGACCATAATCCATTGCACCTGTTTTTTCCAAGTCAGCCAGAGATGAATACACTTTTGTCTGCTATACATTAGGTTAGCTACACGCAGACCATGAGAGAGGGATGAACACAACGATGAGAGAGAGGGGGATCGAGACAGTTCGTGAAGTATGCCTTATCTGCTTTGAGGAACTAGTAAAACGTTTGTCAGACAGCTTTGCAGCATACTTTGGCAGGCTAGCCTAGCTAAATTGGATGACTGAAGACTGCACAAAGATAACATTGGGTGGCTGCTACTGCCTGAACAGAGAGAGATCTATCTTCACATCTCTGCTCAGGCAGTAGCAGCCTGAGATATATATATTGCTCAAAAAAAGAAAGCGAACACTAAAATAACACCTAGATCTGAATGAATGAAATATTGTTATTATACTTTTTTCTTTACATAGTTTAATGTATTGACAACAAAATCACACAAAAATGATCAATGGAAAATAAATGTATCAATCCATGGAGGTCTGGATTTGGAGTCACACTCAAAATTAAAGTGGAAAACCACACTACAGGCTGATCCAACTTTGATGTAATGTCCTTAAAACAAGTCAAAATGAGGCTCAGTAGTGTGTGTGGCCTCCACGTGCCTGTATGACCTCCCTACAATGCCTGGGCATGCTCCTGATGAGGTGGCAGATGGTCTCCTGAGGGATCTCCTCCCAGACCTGGACGAAAGCATCCGCCAACTCCTGGACAGTCTGTGGCGTTGGTGGATGGAGCGAGACATGATGTCTCAGATGTGCTCAATTGGATTCAGGTCTGGGGAACGGGCAGGCCAGTCCATAGCATCAATGCCTTCCTCTTGCAGGAACAGCTGACATGAGGTCGAGCATTGTCTTGCATTAGGAGGAACCCAGGGCCAACAGCACCAGCATATGGTCTCAACAAGGGGTCTGAGGATCTCATCTCGGTACCTAATGGCAGTCAGGCTACCTCTGGCGAGCACATGGAGGGCTGTGCGGCCCCCCAAAGAAATGCCACCCCACACCATTACTGACCCACCGCCAAACCGGTCATGCTGGAGGATGTTGCAGGCAGCAGAACGTTCTCCACGGCGTCTCCAGACTGTCACGTCTGGCACGTGCTCAGTGTGAACCTGCTTTCATCTGTGACGAGCACAGGGCGCCAGTGGCGAATTTGCCAATCTTGGTGTTCTCTGGCAAATGCCAAACGTCCTGCACGGTGTTGGGCTGTAAGCACAACCCCCACCTGTGGACGTCGGGCCCTCATACCACCCTCATGGAGTCTGTTTCTGATCATTTGAGCAGACTCATGCACATTCGTGGCCTGCTGGAGGTCATTTTGCAGGGCTCTGGCAGTGCTCCTCCTTGCACAAAGGCGGAGGTAGCGGTCCTGCTGCTGGGTTGTTGCCCTCCTACGTCCCCTGATGTACTGGCCTGTCTCCTGGTAGCGCCTCCATGCTCTGGACACTACGCTGACAGACACAGCAAACCTTCTTTCCACAGCTCGCATTGATGTGCCATCCTGGATGAGCTGCACTACCTGAGCCACTTGTGTGGTTCTCATGCTACCACTAGAGTGAAAGCATCGCCAGCATTCAAAAGTGACCAAAACATCAGCCAGGAAGCATAGGAACTGAGAAGTGGTCTGTGGTCACCACCTGCAGAACCACTCCTTTTATTGGGGGTGTCTTGCTAATTGCCTATAATTTCCAACTGTTGTCTATTCCAATTGCACAACAGCATGTGAAATGTATTGTCAATCAGTGTTGCTTCCTAAGTGGACAGTTTGATTTCACAGAAGTGTGATTGACTTGGAGTTACATTGTGTTTAAGTGTTCCCTTTATTTTTTTGAGCAGTGTATATATATATTGTACTACTTAAATAAGAAGTTACTATGAGGTCTACAGTATGTGGATATGACAGACAATGGAACATTTTCATTGTTTTGGCAATTGAATGTTCACTATTTTTGGCTTTGTAATTTCTATTAAAAAGCTATAAAATCATGTTACATAAAAATGAAATCAAGCCATGATAATTTTAGAGTACTTGTCTTCATCTGCAGTTAACCTGCACTATCTAGAGTTAACTTTGACCTGTGTCAGAGCACATTACCCAGAATTCTCCCGGAGAAGATGAACAGCTGGTATACAGATGGAATCTGGTCATGTGACTGGTGAAAGTCTATTACACTACTTGGATCAGTCTTGAGTGTAGTCTGTATCTAAAAAAGAAAATGCATGGGTTCGTTGTCAACCAGACAGGAGTATTGCTCAGACAAAGTTTGAAGGTAGTATTTTAAAATGCCCCTAATGCTTTTTGATCTATGTCATTACCTTAACCTTTATCAGCCTGTATTTCCTTAACAATATGTAATAACATTATTGATCCGACTTATTGCAATCTGACTCAGTTTAATCTGGTATAAAATGATTAACTTCCTAGATGTTCAGTGTCAGCAGAAAGAATAACAATGCTTTGCCGCATACTGTAGGTTTCAGGAGGAAAGAGTTCCGGGGCAAGCTGGCCATAGCCATCACAGCCAACTTCGTTAACAGGAATACCACAGCCGAGGCCAAGGTGGAGGAGATCAGCGGCGTGGCCTTCATCTTCAACCAGAAGTTCTTCCTGGAGCTCAAAGAAGAAACCGGTGAGTCATCTCACAAACCTTCTGTACCTCTCCCCTGGGCATTGACCTCCTAGCCAAGCCTTGGACCTGTTTGTGCGGTCTTTCCAACTCTTATGGTCATTGATGTGCGATCAGGCTGATTTACCTGGAATGGTGATACCCTAGGTGTCATCACATCAGTCCATTGGGAACCGCAATAAAATGTTTTAATCCATGAAACCAGTGTGTCTCCTACAAAGGGAGTGTTTTGCTGAAGTACCAGCAGATGAAATGTTTCCCATGCTCACACACCATGGAGGATCTAGTGCTGCTGATTCGAGCAGCCTGCTTGGCTTTGTGAGGTTCAACAGTGTGTGATGACAGGCTGGAATCTCCTCCCCTCAAATCCCCTCTTAATGAAAGGGTTGTGTACCATCACTCACGTTGGTCATGATACACACCGCATTTGGAACATGATCCTCCCACTGACCGTGTCACACCATTTGGTTGTATGGTCAACATGACTGACAGTTGTTTATGAAGCTTTGTGTTGCGTTGTGATTGTAGGGATTGATCTGGAGAACATTGTGTACTACAGAGACAACACGCACTACTTTGTGATGACTGCAAAGAAGCAGAGTCTGCTGGACAAGGGAGTCATCATTCATGTGAGTTTTGTTTTGCTACTTTGTGCTCAATATGCCACTCTCCCACAGCGCAGGTATTTACAGCTGTGCCATTGTGCCCCATCTACCAGAGGGTGCCAAATCGCAGCCATGGCATTAAACTGGGAATAAAAACACAAGACTAGATGTATTTGAGCGGGTAAAATGTGTTGCTGGGTGAGAAGGATGTGTTGGGGGCACAATGGCACAGCTGTAAATACCTGCGCTGTGGGAGAGTGGCATTAGCGAGACGTGTGGGGCGGTGGAAGCTAAAAATCAAATTTTATTTGTCACATACACATGGTTAGCAGACGTTAATGCGAGTGTAGCAATATGCTTGTGCTTCTAGTTCCGACCATGCAGTAATATCTAACAAGTAATCCAAGAATTTCACAACTACTTGATATACACACACAAGTGTAAAGGAATGAATATGTTCATAAAGATATATGAATGAGCGATGGCCGAACAGCATAGGCAAGATGCAGTAGATGGTATAGAGTACATTTGAGATGAGTATTGTAGGGTATGTAAACATTATTTAAAGTGGCTAGTGATACATATATTACATTTTTCATTATTAAAGTGGCTAGAGGTGAGTCAGTATGTTGGCAGCAGCCACTCAATATTAGTGATGGCTGTTTAACAGTCTGGCCTTGAGATAGAAGCTGTTTTACAGTCTCTCGGTCCCAGCTTTGATGAACCTGTACTGACCTTGCCTTCTGGATGATAGCGGGGTGAACAGGCAGTGGTTGTTGATGATTTGTATGGCCTTCCTGTGACATCGGGTGGTGTAGGTGTCCTGGAGGGCAGGTAGTTTGCACCCGGTGATGCGTTGTACAAACCTTATTACCCTCTGGAGAGCCTTACGGTTGTGGGCGGAGCAGTTGCCGTACCAGGTGGTGATACAGCCTGACAGGATGCTCTCGATTGTGCATCTGTAAAAGTTTTTGTTCACCACGCTGTCTGTGTGGGTGGACCAATTCAGTTTGTCCGTGATGTGTACGCAGAGGAATTTAAAACTTTCCACCTTCTCCACTACTGTCCCGTCGATGTGGATAGGTGGCTGCTCCCTCTGCTGTTTCCTGAAGTCCACAGTCATCTCCTTTCTTTTGTTGACGTTGAGTGTGAGGTTATTTTCCTGACACCACACTCCGAGGGCCCTCACCACCTCCCTGTAGGCCATCTCATCGTTGTTGGAAATCAAGCCTACCACTATAGTGTCATCTGCAAACTTGATGATTGGGTTGGAGGTTGTTAGAGGAATTCTAAATTCCTATATGTTTTGTAGCCAAAACCAAATTCACACTCTCTCTATTTCATAATAAGATGTAAGTTTATCATTTATGCATGAAATAGATGGAGACCAGTCTTAAAAGTCAGTTAACAGCATTTAATTCAAGAGAGTACTGACTCAAAATACAAAGAACATTACATTTTAAGGAGAGAACATAAAATGACGTCATCAGTTTCTCACAGTAGCGCAGTGTCTTCAGGACTGGAGACTGTCTTCTACTCCCCTCATAAAACAAACATTCCAATCTGTCTAAAAGATATACTCTCCTCTACTAATGGAACATAAAACAAACATTTTTATCTGTCTAAAGAGATATGCCATCCCTCTCCCTTAAACCCGCAAGGTACAGACAATTAATTCATTTTACTTACATTTTCAGTAACAGCTTAACCAAGAACCCATACATTTCATACCATAACATAATAGTATTCAAATAAATGGTTCTAATTTAAATAAATGTATACATAATCATTTCAACTATAATTTCTTCCAACAGAGGTGTGCATGGCCACACAGTCATGGGTGAACAGGGAGTACAGGAGAGCTGAGAACGCACCCTTGTGGGGCCCCAGTGTTGAGGATCAGCGGGGTGGAGATGTTTCCTACCCTCACCACCTGGGTGCGGCCCCGTCAGGAAGCTTAATGAAGATTTTGGAGGGTACTATGGTGTTAAATGCTGAGCTGTAGTCAATGAACAGCATTCTCTCATAGGTATTCCTCTTGTCCAGATAGGTTAGGGCAGTGCGATTGCGTCTGTGAACCTATTGGGGCGGTAAGCAAATTGGAGTGGGTCTAGGGTGTCAGGTAGGGTGGAGGTGTTTATGGTCCTTGACCAGTCTCTCGAAGCACTTCACGATGATGAAGTGAGTGTTACGGGGCAATAGTCGTTTAGTTCAGTTACCTTAGCTTTCTTGGGAACAGGAATAATGGTGGCCCTCTTGAAGCATGTGCAAACAGCAGACTGGGATAAAGTTTGATTATGTCCGTAAACACACCAGCCAGCAGTTCTGCGCATGCTCTGAGGAAGCGGCTGGGGATGCCGTCTGGGCTGGCAGCCTTGCGAGGGTTAACTAATTTAAATGTTTTACTCCCGTTAGCTGCAGTGAAGGAGAACCCGCAGGTTTTTGGTAGCGGGCTGTCAGTTGCACTGTATAGTTTAGTTTGTCTGGGAGCAAGATATCGAGGTCCGCGGCGGGGCTGGTTTTCCTTTTGTAGTCCGTGATTGACTGTAGACCCTGCCACATACCTCTCCTGTCTGAGCCGTTGGATTGCGACTCTACTTTGTCTCTATACCGACACTTAGCTTGTTTGATTGCCTTGCGGAAGGAATAGCTACACTGTTTATATTCGGTCATGTTTCCATTCGCCTTGCCCTGATTTAAACGCGTTTAACTAGACGTG